>NC_133656.1:10468548-10737922 GCF_009905375.1 Apium graveolens | reverse complement strand
TTACGTGTTGTCTGCTTGAATCCAACCATATCTGCTAGCTGTAATATCAGGGTGAAAGCAAGTAGTGAGCCAAATGCTCAACAAGCACTATAATATACATAAACAAGAATGAAAGAATAGTAATGGAAATTAAAGATTCAACAATATAGTATCAAGAGATAAACTTTCAAGGTGATGGCATCTTTTCTTGTAATAAAACAATTCAAAACCATTTCTTTATCAAATACCATTTTATGACGCTACGGATTACAACCGGTCATCAGCCGCGAAGTAATCCCGAACCTCGCTGGGTTCTAGAACATTAATGGGATCCCTAGGCAACCTTTAAGCCTACAAATTAAGAGCGGAAAGGACTTGCGTGTCAGTCCAGATCCACTATTTAAAGAAAATATTTGTCCCCCTTTGGGACTGAAAATTCACTTTTTAAATTTTTCATTTTAAAAATTTAGTTGATGCCAAGTGACGGTAAAACTATTAAACAATGAACATCTTTATCAAGGGTTCTAGATCAACTTTAAAGCCATGATCAACTAGACTAACACCTTATCAAATGGAATCCCAAAGTTTCTATTCACAAGGAATCTGACAATGAGGTTTCACAGGGTTGTTGGATAGTATAAAGGAACTAAGTCAAACTAGGTTCAAGGTAATGGTTCCAGATAAGACATAGGTATTAAAATATAAAGAAGGTGAGCATCAGTTCAAGGTATAACAGGGTATCATGTTTTAGGGGTAAGGATAGGGTTATCAAGCATTCATGAACAATTTTAAGGAATAACTGACTTTTAGGTATCAAGATAAGGTTACTGAATATAACTTGCACAGGGTTCAACATCACAATTACTTTGGTATACTGACATGGTATGACTCTTGATTTACTTGCATATAAATCTTCAAGTAAAGTTAAACTACTTGCAATAAATACTTGAGGGTTCATGGCACTTGCATATAATATGAAAGATAGATTTGGAACCACTTGGATCATATATATCAAGGTGAATTAGAACACTCACATCATATATAAGAACTGGGTTATCACACACTTGCAGTGTAAATAAAAAGGTAGGTTGAAACACTTGCCTTGAGAAAGGCTTGACTTGACTGGCAGGTGGGAGCAACTGGAGCTTCACTCGACTTTAATGGCAAGCTTACCCTCGTCTCGAGAGCCTACAAAAAATAATAATAAACTCATTATAATATATAGTCACTAACTCGACCTAATTATAAACCGAAATTACGCACATTAGTACTTAGGCCTATATATACACATACATGCTTACAATTACCTTATAAGCATAATAGTTCACATAGCCACATATGCTCACATAACACATTTAAGTACATAATAATATATCCACACACTATATTGCATCACTAAGCTTGGATGATCTCACTCCACTTGCTCACGCCACATAGTTATGTTAAACTAGCCAAAACTCTTAATATCGACCTCATAACTCGAAGTGCCTTTTCTAAACCATCAGGTTCTTATGGGCCCTGAATTAGGCCTTACACTCTAATGACCTCATACTATCTTACAACTATGATGGTCAACCTAGGACTCACTCATAAGTGCCCTAAAACTAAAGGTTAAGTGATTGTGCTCATTATAGTGATTTCAGGATAACACCAATGGATTTTTGAGTATAATTGACACCCTTACACTTCAAGTTTACCTCCCAAACGTTTACACTAGACTCTTCTGATCATAAGGCAACTCCTAAACTTAGTGTGGCTCAAGGACCTAACTTGGGCCTACCTGGGTCTAAGCTTAAAGTCCAATGTTCCCCTGCTTTCTGGACAGAAAAGTGTCCAGATTTGCACTAAATATGACACAGTATTCTAACTCAATTCCTATGAACTATGGCTGGAAAAACTCCTCTAACACTCCCTCTAACTAGGGCTAACCAAGTCCTAGTGAGGGCCTACCCATGACATGGTCAAAACTCCTCATTTCTAAGTTGTAATAAAACTGTCCCCTGCTGGACAGATTTCATGTTTTCACTCGTGCACCTAACCAAGCAACGTACAAACCTCTAATAATCACCTGAAATCTAAAGTATATTCCTATTGCTAGCTTCTGGTGACTTTGCCCTCAAATTTCATTACCATGACAAGGTCAAATCTCACTCTAAACCTCATGGAACCAAACTGAAATTCTGCAGAATCTAATGTACCCCTTTTCACCATGTTTCCCACTTGACAAACCAAACCAAACATCCACCAAAACTCAAACAAAACCCCAACCAAGGCAACCTACTGAACTAACACTCCCACACACAACATTGGCTTAGTGGAGATCATCCTTACCTAAGGTGCAATATAGCAAAACAAGAGTTAACACAATATATACTAATTACAAGTCATCTCAAATTCGAAAGTAACACTTAAATCCTTCAAATATATACGAATCAAAAACACATAACAAGGAGGACAAATCATATTTGATATCTTAACTCAACTGAAATTAGAGATTATTAACAAAAATTAAACCAAATGATCAAAAACTTTCAAAAATCATGAGTTGAATCTATGCATGCTTTCGAGTTTACAAGCCAAAAACAATATGGTTTCCTAAATAATTTCATAATAAAATAAACATGCAAGCCTAGCATTAACCATAACTATGTGATCACTTAGCATGCAAAGAATTTTGTCAAGTTTTTATTTCCAAAACCAAGCTATTATCACATAAACAGTCAAAAATCAACAAAGCAACCGAAGAAAATATCCCATTCAGAAACCAAATTGGATTTAGATAACTTGGTTAAATTAATCACCCCCTGAGTGTGAATGGCATGGAAAAAGTTTGAAATCTCATTGTTAGATGGTAAATTACAGAAATTGTCCATTGGAAAATTTAAAGCTCTATTGATGACTGTTTCATCAACTACATACTGCGTGTTTGCCACGGTGAATGAAAAAGAGTTAGAATCAGGGGCCACAGTAAAGGTTGTGCAAATCAGTCTAAGCAAATTGATATTTAATAGAACATTGGATTTTATAGCAGAGTTAACAATCGAATGATCATTTAAAAATCTAATCCACGACTTAAATTTTTTAACACTACAATTTTCCGGATTAAAATAACCAACATGATTATGCGAGACAATATGGAAAGGGAGATCCATTAAAAAATTCAATAAACACACACTTTCAGAATTTTAAGAATTAAATTAAGAAAATTCGAATTAAAAAAAATTAATAATTCGAATTAATTCATATATATCCAAAAAATTTAGAAAGAAATGTATCTTGTTATTTTTTAACCCACAAAATCAGATAAGCAAACAGATTTATGCAAGCCCACTACACAAAACCATATTAAAGTTCAAAAAACACAAGACACAAAAATAAACAGATTCGTTTTTGAAGAGAAAAAAAATGGGCAGCACTTCTTCCTGTATGTATACAAATATATGTATATCACAGTTAAGTGTGCTGAGTAAAAACTCGAGCAAGAGGATCAATGGCGATCGATTTGTTTTGTTAAAGCAGAAGAGAGAGAGAGACAGTTGAAGAGAGACAGTCGGTTGTTTTAAAATAAAAGAGAGAGAGAGAGAGAGAGATGTAAACTAACAAGACAAAACAAAAACAATTGACTAAGTAGTATAACTGGTATGACAAATCGAGATTGTCTTACCGATTGTCATACCGATAGTTATACTGGGCAAAACTGGGAATATAAAATGAATAAACCAGAAAGGCAATCGAATTGTCATACTGATTGTCATTCTATTACAAAAATAAATAGAGAAATATATAATATAAGTTTTATAACTGGCATGACAATTGATTGTCATACCAGTATAAAACTATACTGAATAATTAAAATAAATACAGTTAAACTAGAATGACTTTCAGCAAGACAATTGTAATAGTCTTGTCGATTGTCATTGCAGTTACACAACAAAAACAAAAAAAAAACAAAAACATAAAAACACATAATACATAAAATATTAACAATTACAGAAAACTAAAATAAAGACTAATATAAATATGCAGAAAATATTTACAAAATTAAAATATTTCAGAGATAATTATATTTTCAGTCCAACAATAGATTTCTTTTGAATTTTAGCAAATAAAATTCATAGAAAAATATTTTTAGAGAAAATAAAATATTCTGAGATATTAAAATTAACAAGTTGAATAAATAAAGAAGATAAAATAATAAAAATAAGCAAGAAATATGGGAAATATGATAAAATAAATTTGCAAATGAATTTTTCATTCATGAAAAATTCATTTGTAAATTCATTCAAGAACAGATCTCAGATATTAACTAGTTTAATCACTAAAACTATTCAGCATACCCAATTTACCAACTAATCTGGTAAATGTGGATTCATCAAGAGATTTAGTGAAAATATCTGCTATTTGTTCTTCTGTTGGAACAAAAAATAGTTCAACAATACCATTCATGACATGCTCTCTTATGAAATGATACCTGATGTCAATGTGCTTGGTCCTCGTGTGTTGCACAGAGTTGTTGGTGATGACTATTGCACTTGTATTGTCACATAGAATAGGAATTTTGTTCAATACAGAGCCATAGTCCCGTAGCTGGTTCCTAATCCATAAGATTTGAGCACAGCAGCTTCCAGCAGCAATATATTCAGCATCGGCCGTTGAGTTGGAAACTGTTTGTTGTTTCTTGCTGTACCATGAGACTAGCCTGCTACCAAGGAATTGACAACTCCCTGAGGTTCTTTTCCTATCAACAACACTTTCTGCATAATCTGAATATGTATATCCAACAATGTTAAAACCAGATTCTTTAGGGTACCAAATACCTAGATTTGGTGTTCCCTTAAGATATCTCAAGATTCGTTTAACAGCAACGAGAATAATATCTCTAGGATCTGCTTGGAACCTTGCACATAAGCATGTAGCATACATAATATTTGGTCTACTTTCAGTAAGATAGAGTAACGAGCCAATCATACCTCTGTAGCTTGTGACATCTACCTTAATGGAGTTTTCACATGGTCCAAGCTTGACAGCTGTAGATGACGGAGTCCTTGCTGATGCAGAACCCTCTAGATTGTACTTTTTGAGGAGTTCCTTGAGATACTTAGATTGACAAATAAATATTCCATCTAACCTTTGATTTACTTGTAATCCAAGAAAGAACTTCAGCTCTCCCATCATGCTCATTTCAAATTTGCTGTGCATTAACTTAGCATATCTCTCACAGAGACTATCATTAGTAGACCCAAATATTATATCATCCACATAGACTTGGACTAATATAGTATCATTTTTATATTTTTTGGAAAAGAGAGTTTTGTCTATGACACTCCTAATAAAGCCATTTTCAATAAGAAATTCAGAAAGAGTGTCATACCATTTTCTCGGGGACTGTTTGAGACCATAAATAGCTTTGAAAAGAAAGTAGACATAGTCCAAATGATCTGGATCTTCAAAAACAGGAGGTTGCTCTACATACACTTCTTCATCCAGCTTTCCATTCAGAAATGCACTCTTGACATCCATTTGATAAACTTTAAAGTTCGAGAATGCTGCGAATGCCAGAAATATCCTGATGGCCTCTAGTCTAGCCACTGGAGCATAGGTTTCATCATAATCAATGCCTTCAGCTTGAGAATACCCTTTAGCTACCAGTCTTGCTTTGTTCCTTGTAACCACACCATCTTCATCTAGTTTATTCCTGAATACCCACTGAGTACCAACAAATTTCTTGTGTGTATGTCTAGGTACCAGTTTACAGACTTGTTGATGTTCAAACTGATTGAGTTCATCTTGCATAGCAATCACCCAATCTGGATCAGTCAGTGCTTCTTCAATCTTCTTAGGTTCCATCTCAGAAAGAAATCCTGAGAACAGACATTCATTTTGAGTAGCACGTCTAGTTTTGACTCCAACATCTGGATCACCAATAATCAACTCAAAAGGATGAGCTTTATTCCAGACAGTCTGTCTTGGAAGATTTGATCTTGATGATTCGCCTTGAAATACATTGGGATGTTGTGTCCTACTAGTTGATCCTTCAGCATCTCCCCCTGAGTTGTTGCCAGGTTGACTTGATGATTCTTCGTCAGTAGCAGTGGTATCTCCATTGTTGCCAATGTTTTAATCACCATTACCTTGAGTATCATCATGATTAACAGGTTCTTCACCAGCAGCAACATCAGGTTCTTGATCATTTTCTGATTCTGAATCTGACATATCATCAAACTTCAGTTTCTCAGAAGGATCTTTAGATTGGATACTAGGGAGTTTAGTGTCATCAAATATAACATTGACACTTTCAGTTACTTTGTGTTGATCAATGATATACACCCTGTATGATCTTCTTCCATAACCAACAAAAATACCTTCATATGCCTTTGCCTCGAATTTACCACGACGATCATCTTCATCCTTGAGCACGAAGCATCTGGCATCAAATACATGAAAGTATTTGATAGAAGGTTTCTGTTCATTCATAATCTCATAAGGAGTCTTCATGAGGTTCTTGTTGATTAGAGTTCAATTCTGAGTATAACATGCAGTATTGACAGCTTCAGCCCAAAAGTACATTTAAAGACCTGATTTACTTAACATAGTTCTTGCAGCTTCAATCAATGTACGATTATTCCTTTCTACCACTCCATTCTGCTGAGGGGTTCTAGGAGCTGAATATTATCTGGTAATCCCTTTGTCTGTACAAAATCCATTGAGAGGTGAATTCTTGAATTCTGTTCCATTATCTGACCTAATTGCTCTAACAGGGACATTAGAATCTAACTCGATCAACTTGATATGATCAATCACAACTTGTGGTGTTTCATCCTTAGAGTGAAGGAATAAAACCCACGTATACTTGGAATAGTCATCAACTATCACAAGACAGTAACACTTCTTTGACATCGAAAGAATATTCACTGGTCCAAACAAATCCATGTGCAATAATTGAAGAATGCCAGTAATGGAGGATGTGTCAGTGCCTTTGTGACTTGCTTTCTTTGACTTTCCTTTCTGGCATGCCTCACACAGTCCTTCTGGGGAGAATTCCAGTTGAGGCAAACTTCTGACCAATTCTCTCTTAACAAGAGAATTCATTGCTTTGAAATTGAGATGGGAAAGTCTCTTGTGCCATAGCCAACTCTCATTTGACGATGCCTTTGCATAGAAACAATTGACTTCAGGATTGCTTCCAGAGTTCATGTCAGCTACGAACAGATTTCCTTTCCATATTCCCATCGAGGAGGGTTATTCACTTTTCTTGTGCAGGATCTGACACTTTAGGTTGTCGAATAAAACATAGTAGCCCTTGTCACAGAACTAACTGATACTAAGCAGATTGTATTCAAGTCCTTACACAATATACACATTTTCAATGATAACATTTCCAGCTTGCAAACAGCCATATCCCTCAGTTAAACCTTTGCTGTTATCTCCAAAAGTAACAACTGGGCCAGCTTTCTCAACCATATTTGATAGCAGGGCTCTATCTCCGGTCATATGTCTTGACGATCCGCTGTCAAGAATCCACACTACTGGTTCCACCTGTTTAATGCCCTGCAATACAAATGGATTAGACCTTCTTCGGAACCCAAACTTGGTTGGGTCCGACATACTTGTAGAACTGGCCTTTATCAGGCAAAACAACATTCTTAACTTTTATGTTCTCAACTTTCTCAACGACTGGACATTTGACCTTGTAAACAACCTTAACAAATTTCTGTTAAGGCTTAGGCACAAATGTCTCCTTTCTAGCTTTAGGAGGACTAGCAGTCTTAGACCCATTATGCTTCCTATTATTCACATGCTGACAAGGAGTAGTCTTATCACTAGAAACATGCTTACCATTAAAATAAGCATACATCAAATTAAAAGCACAAGACATGCAATTAGGAACACCACATACTTTATGAGAGGAATTAACAACAGGCAAATTATGCATGGTAGGCATGGCATTTTTGTTATCCAACTTAGGTATGTCTGAGTTAGTCTTATTTTCCTTCACAACTTTGACTGGAACTTTCGACACACTTGGCTTGGAAACAACCTTCTCATTAGCAAGATCTTCAGCACGTATTTCTTCTTGAATAATAAAGGAGGTCTCATCAAATGGTTCAGCAATTGATTCTTTATAGAGGGGTTTATCAACACCCTTAAGCACATGTGGTACTTCCCTACCTTTAGCAGAGACATGAGGAGGGGAGTTTATGCCTAATTCTCCAATAGCAACATTGTAATCACAACCTACTCCAGATGTTTGATTAATAGCTTGCTTATTGTAGAACTCTTTAGCCTTAGAGCAAGAATTAAAGTAAGCTTTAACCTTAGTCTCAAGACCGGTGATCTTGTCTTTGAGAATAGTTTTGAGTTGCCTATAATAGTCAACTCTATTCTCTAGAAAAGATACTTGTTCTTTTAATTTGTCTTGATTAATGTGCACAAGTCTTAATTCATTGACCTCTTTCTCAAGGTCTTTGATTTGTTGAGTTAACATTTCATTATCACGACGAGCACAATCTAAGGAGCCTCCTAGATGATAAACTAATTCAGCATCAGTAAATTTTACCTCTTTTCTTGACAATTAAGTGTTTCCATCAATAGCCATAAGAGCAAGATTCCCAACTTCTTCATCTTCACTATCAGTATCATCCCAACTTCTTCCCTTTTCCAGGTAAGCCCTTTCAGATTTACTCTTCTGATTAGAATCATAAGAGTTCTTCCTTACTTGCTTTGGCTTCCTGCATTCTGTGGCAAAGTGTACCAACTCATTGCAGTTAAAGCATCGAATGGTGCTCCAATCAACCATCCCTGTTTTGTATCCACCACTGCTGGTGTTAGAGGATGAAGATCCACCTTTCTGGAATCTATTGTAGTTGGACTTGTACTTGAACTTGGGATTCCTCTTGAATCTGACATTGGAGAATCTCTTGACAATCAGGGCCATTGACTCATCTTCCAATTGCTCCAGCTCTTCCAAGGAGTAAAAATCATCACCGGATTTGTAGTAGGAGGGTCAAATTCTGCTACTATTACATTTTCTTCATCCTTGGAAGACTGAACCATTCTCTCTGACTGTTGAGATTGTTGTTGTTGTTGTTCAGCTACTAGAGCAGTAGACGTGCTGACCACTATACCTTTCCCGTAGACTTCCTTCTGCTAAATCCGCTCCAACTCATAGGTTTTTAACACACCATAGAGCCTTTCCAAAGAAATCTCACTCAGATCTCTCGCTTCTCTTATGGCAGTGATTCTATGTTCAAGATTAGTTGGCAGTGTTAAAAGGAACTTTTTGTTGACCTCCCTGATTGAATAATATTTTCCATTTATGTTTAGGTTGTTGATCAATGCATTGTACCTCTCAAACACTTCATTAATTCCTTCTCCTGGATTGGATTTAAAATGTTCATACTCAGAGGTTAGGATCTCTAACTTGTTCTCCCGAACTTCCTCTATGCCTTTATTAATCACCTCAATAGTTTCCAAGATGTGTTTGGAATTTTTACAGTTCATCACATGTCTGTTCATCAAGGAATCAAGGGAATCAACTAAAATTAATTGAAGGCTGGCATCCAATGAGGCTTCTTCTTTTTCAGCTGGAGAAAAATCCTCAGGATCTTTTACATAGGTTCTAGCTTTGGTAATTACAACATCATTTTCGATAACCTCTTGTTCAATAACCATCGGAATTTTTGGACCCTTCTTTAACACATCCAGATATTTGGGACTTGCAACTTGTAAGAACAAGTGCATCTTCTTCTTCCTCATAATATAATTTTATTTATCAAATAGTGGGATTTTAACGGTTCCAACTTTTTGTGAAGTCATTATGAATTTTTGAATAAATAAAAATTCAAGGAGTGGAAGAATCACAAAAGTCTAGGATCTTGATTTATTTGTTAATCAGAAGGCTCTGATACCAATTGTTAGGTCCCAATATGTTTGTAGAAGGGGGGTTGAACACAAACTATACCGTTTAATCAAATTAAATGTGGAATAAAAAAATGAAACAAAATTCAAGTTAAATAAAACTATTATTAAACTTGAAAGGTGTTACAATAACGGTATCGTTTACAAGGAATTAATCTCAAATAAATTATTACAAATCTAGAATAAATTCGACATGAACTTTTTCTATTTTTGTGATAAAAAGATCAAATGCTAAAAGCAATTTGAGATTAAGTTCTAGGGATTTTGATCCGCTAGATAATTACACAAGAACAAGAGAATGATTTCTAGTGGTTTAGATTTAACAATAAATACTAGAAATTAATGTTCTGAAATATTGCAGTTGAAGATAATAAGTTTTCTGCTGCTTTCTTTATCTTTTCTTGAGTTGTTGGATATTGAATGTAGTCATCTGAATGATCTGCTGCTGTTGATATTTTATAATTCAATCAATAGAATTGAATTGTACTGGCAAGACAATCGGTGAGACAATCCATTGATCTAGCAAGACAATCGGCATGACTATCTAATGAACTGGCAAGACTATCGGAAAGACAATTGAATGAGCTGGAAAGACTTTCGGGATGATAGTTTAAGTGACCTGGAAAGACTTTCGGTATGACAATTGATTTTCATACCAGTTCAACTGTTTGTCTTGCTGAATTAATATTGAATATTAATTCACAATCAATTCTGAAAATACATAATATTAATTCAAAATTAATTAACCAATTAATTCAATTAATCAATAAATTAATCTTTGCAGATATAATTTATTTTCTTAATTAAATTATATGACTTAATTAATTAATAGAGAATTAATACTATTCTTGATAGGGATAAATAAATCCTGATTGTGTAATTAAAATTACATTGATTATACAAGATGTAGGCTGCTACGCCCAATGAGAAGATGTATGATATTTAGACCAAAAAGGATAGCACATTGATCAGGCCTGATGGACCAAATCAGGCCTGATGGAACAGAGAAGGCCCAAAACCCTGATTATTAATTAATTTCGTAATTAATTAATAAGGGAAAAATCAGCTATGGAAAAGAGTCCCAATAAGGACATAAATCCTTGTAGATTGGCCTCCAAGGAACCTCATAGGATAAGGAATCAACTTCCTACTTCCTAGGACTCCAAAGTCCATTCTAATTCAGAGACTTGACCACCAAGTCTCCTATACCAAGTCCAATTCAAGGACCACCAACATCTATATAAGGGACCTCACCCCACAAATCAGAACTACGTTTTTTGACATGATCATTGGCAATCAGAAAGGTTCGTAGGCATCTTGTTAAGGCCGATTGAGTCACGAAATATAAGACCAGTCAAATCGAGCCTCGAAGCTCACGTTCTTTAGTAATAAATACAGCAATTATATATCTTAGTTTTTAACCCATAATATTTGGCGCCGACTGTGGGGAAGCACAACAACAACCATGGCGAGAACACGGAGAACAGTTAGAGCCCTTGAAGGAGGAACACCAACGGGGACAACCCAAGTGATTTCGTCAACTGTGGAGATACCTCCTCATTCAACCTATGCAACCACGCAAGGAGAAGCCCAGATAGGGGCAACTGAACCTCAGCCACAAGGGACGATTCTCTCGGCTATTCAAGGTACGAATCCCCAAGTTCAACAACTACATACACATGTGAATTCTCGACCCATTGGGTACGAATATTCAACTGTTGTAACTACTAACCCCCCTTATGGGATGCCCCTTTACCCCGAGGTTGGAGGAAGTGGACATGCTGGACGGAGTGAAGCATGAGGGCGATCACCCCCATACATACGAGGTTTGGCTCCTATCCCTGAGGATCAAGAATTTTTCGGTCCTTACACTGAGAGAGACTCTGAATCTTCGGATGATGAAGTAGCCCCAAGAAGGAGACGTGCTGGCAAAGAGTCGATGGCCGATGGTAGCCAACGTCCTCAAAGCACCCAAGAGATGAATTCCCGAGAAGTGCAGGAAAGGATCAGGGCTCATGAGGCTGAGATTTAAAGGCTGAGGCACGAATTGGAGGCGCACCAGACCACCAGACCCCCAGTACCTCCTAGGGGGAGGAAGACTCCTCCTATCATAGACCTGGATGGTCCAATATAAAGAAGGGCTGTTGTCCCAAGGGCTGATCCAAGCAATCTTCTTCCCCTTGGAGATCCTGATGATCCAACCCCACCATTCACTGAGGAAATAATGAATGCCCATATCTCAAGGAAGTTTAAGATGGCCACTATCAAAGCTTATGATGGCACGGGAGATCCCGCTAATCATGTCAGGACATTCTCTAATGCACTATTGTTGCAACCCGTGACTGACGCTATTAAGTGTCGGGCTTTTCCTCAAACCCTGTATAGTCGTCTGCCCCCAAACTCTATCGGGTCATTCCGGGAGTTAAGTCAGGCTTTTATTAAGTAATTTATCAACGGGAAAGTGCATGAGAAAAGTTCAGCATCTCTCATGAGCATTGTACAGGGAGCAAAGGAATCCTTGAGAGAATACTTGAGTCGTTTCACAAAGGAGGCTTTGAAAGTCCCGGACCTTGATGACAAGGTAGCCATGATAGCACTGCAACAAGGAACTAGGGATGAATTCTTCAAGATGTCTTTAGCGAAACGGCCCCCTGAAAGCATGTTGCAGCTCCAAGATAGAGCCGGGAAGTATATCAAGGTGGAAGAGAGCATCAAGAATACTGTAGTGAGTAATGAGCCCAGTGGAGGCAAGAAGCGGAAAACTGACCTGGAATATATCGCTAAGGGCAAGTATCCTAGAACCGAGCAAAACTCTAATTCAACCCCCAAGAAGGGAGGACCTGGGCAAAAGTTCACTGAATACGCTAAGCTGAATGCCCCTAGGAGCCAGATCTTAATGGAAATCGAGAAAGATCGAGATGTACGTTGACCTAAGCCTTTGAAGGCCGATCCTGCCAAACTAGATAAGAGCAAGTATTGCAGATTTCACAAAGATGTTGGCCATGACACCGATGAGTGTAGATAACTAAAAGATGAAATTGAGTTCCTCATTCGAAAAGGAAGGTTGAACAAATACACTGGAGAAGGAGGGGATAGAGGCAACAACGTGAGAAGACACTTTGATGACCGAAGGAAAGATCAAGAAGATCAGGGGCAAAATCCCCAACCTAGGGGACTGGTGATAAATACAATCTTCAGAGGACCGCGCCCCCGAGCACCCGTGATCAACACAATTTTTGGAGGACCAACTAATGCTGGGTTATCCAAGAACTCAAGGAAAGCATATGCTCGAGAAGTTATGCATATTGTTGGGGAAGCCCCGAAGAGGGCCAGGACAGGAGTAACAATGTCTTTTGATGATGCTGATCTGGAGGGTGTGAATTTTCCCCATGACGACCCATTGGTCATAACCCCGATTATAGGGAACAGCCCGGTAAGAAGGGTCCTTGTGGATAATGGTGCTTTAGTGGATATTTTGCTCCATGACACCTTTTTAAGGATGGGATATAATGACTCCCAATTGACCCCAACCGACATGCCAATATATGGATGTAGAAGGAATAATCAAGTTGTCAACAACCATAGGACAAGAACCAAGGTAAGCAACTCAGATGTTGGACTTTGTGGTGGTGAAGGCTAGTTCGACTTACAACGCTATCATGGGAAGAACATGGATACACGCCTTCAAGGCAGTCCCTTCTTCCTATCATTCAGTTATGAAGTTTCAAACCCGAGATGGGATTGGAGAAGAGAGAGGAGATAAAAAAATGGCTAGAAGTTGTTATGTGGCCTCTTTAAGGGCAGACGGAGTTGGGGGGCAGGTTCTCCCTATTGAAGGCCAGGATATCCATGAGAATGATGAGAAAAGAGGAAAGCCAACAGAAGACTTGGTTTTAATTCCTTTAGCCCCCGAAGATCCTGAGAGGATGACTTTTATTGGAGCCAAGCTCGAGGAGCCCCTTAGAGGGAAGTTAGTGAAATTTTTGCAAGAAAATAGCGATGTGTTCGCTTGATCGGCAGCTGATATGCCAGGAATATATCCGAAACTGATCACTCACAAGCTGAATGTGGATCTAAGTCGGAAGACGGTGAAGTAAAAGAAAAGAAGTTTCGCTCGAGAATGGCAAGAAGCTATAAAACAGGAAGTGGAGAAGCTCTTAGAGGCTGGTTTCATTGAGGAAATTCAATTTCCAGAGTGGTTAGCAAACCCTGTGATGGTGAAGAAGGCCAATGGAAAATGGAGGATGTGTGTGGATTTCACTGATCTAAATGATACATGTCCTAAAGACTATTTCCCGTTACCAAGGATCGATACTTTGATAGATGCCACTGCTGGGCACGAGATGCTGAATTTTATGGATGGATTTAGTGGATACAATCAGATCAAGATACACACGGATGAAATTCCGAAGGAATCATTCATCACTGACTTTGGTGTTTATTGTTATCTTGTTATGGCACTTGGTCTCAAGAATACAGGAGCCACCTATCAAAGGTTGGTAAACAAAATTTTTAAGGATCTTATTGGCAAGACTATAGAAGTCTATGTTGATGACATGTTAGTCAAGAGTCTAGTAAAGACTGATCATATAACCCATTTGAGGGAAGCTTTTGAGCACCTGAGGTACCACAAGATGATGTTAAATCCTACAAAATGTGCTTTCGGAGTAGGATCTGGGAAGTTTTTGTGATTGATGGTCTCCAAGAGAGGAATCGAGGCCAACCCCGATAAAATAAAAGCAATCCTGGATATGGAACCACCAAAAACCATCAAAGATGTTCAGAAACTTACAGGAAGGGTTGCTGCCCTGGGACGATTCATCTTCAAGTCAGGAGACAAGTGCTTGTCATTTTTCAAGTCCTTGAAGAAGGTCAAAGATTTTGAATGGAGTGAGGAAAGCCAGAAGGCATTTGAGGAATTAAAGAAATATATGGCTCAGGCCCCGTTGTTGGCCAAGCCAACTTTGAACGAAGTTCTATACTTGTATTTGGTCGTTTCAGAAAACGCCTTGAGCGCTGTGTTCGTTAAGGAGGAACTGAGAATCCAGAAACCCGTGTACTATGTCAGCAAAATTCTGCATGGAGCTGAGTTGGGTTATTCAACCATTGAGAAGTTTGCTTTAGCTCTGGTAATGGCTTCAAGAAAGTTACGTCCTTACTTTCAGGCTCATCAAATTGAGGTTCTAACAAATCAACCCTTGAGAAATATAATCCACAGTCCTAAGGCTAGTGGGAGACTGATCAAATGGGCAATAGAGCTGGGAGAATATGACATTAAGTATAAGACACGAACGACAATAAAAACCCAGGCATTAGCTGACTTCGTGGTGGAATGTACCATACCCAACAAAGAAGTCGGGGAGCAGGAAGATACCATACCTCAAGACAAGGAAATTGATAAGGGGGGTAAAGAAAAGGATGATAAGGAGAAAGCATATTGGGTTCTCTATTTTGATGGAGCATCAAAAACAAATTCAAGTGGAGCAGGTTTGGTGTTACAAAGCCCCGATGGGTTCTTGATTGAGTATGCCATGAAGTTAGACTTCCCGACCATAAATAATGAGGCAGAATATGAAGCTCTGATAGCTGGCCTCGGCTTAGCAGGGACACTTAGAGTCAAGAACTTAAAAGTTTGTGGAGACTCGAAGCTGGTCATATCCCAGGTAAAGGGAGAGTTCGAAGCAAGGGATGATACGATGGCTAAGTATGTTCGCCTAGTAAGGGCTGTGATGACCCAATTCCATGAATGACATATTGAACACATTCTGAGGGAGGAAAATGCTAAGGCAGATGCGTTATCAAAGTTTGCTTCATCCGAGATAGAGGAAAGTTTAGGAAGCGTATACTTCCGCGTTTTGAAAACACGGAGCATTGATGTTAAGCTTGTGGCTCCTATAGGCCTGGGGATATCATGGATTGATCCCATTAAGGCACATATTGAAACCGGATGGTTGCCAAATGATGTTATTGAAGCACGGAAGTTGGTTGTTCGAGCACTAAGATACTCTTTAATAGATGGGATTTTGTATAAAAGATCTTTTGTGGTTCCTTACTTAAGGTGTCTCAGGCCTGATGAGGCATGTTTGGCTCTTGAAGAAGTACATGAAGGCATATGTGGACAACACTTGGGGGGCAGAGCATTAGCTCATAAGATAACCCGTTTAGGCTTTTATTGGCCAGAAATGATGGCTGATGCCAAAGAATATGTGAAGAAGTGTGACCGATGTCAGAAGCATGCACCTATTGTTAGACAACCCCTTGAGATGCTGACCTCCATCAACTCACCCATCCCCTTTGCTATGTGGGGAATAGATATACTTGGGCCTTTCCCCATGGCCACGGCACAAAGGAAGTTTTTGATTGTGGCCATTGATTATTTTACTAAGTGGAATGAAGCCAAGCCCCTGGCCAAAATCACAACTAAGCAGGTTGCACAATTCCTGTGGGAAAATATCATGTGCCGGTATAAAATTCCCCACATCCTAGTCACTGACAATGGAACACAGTTCAACAACGAGGAATTCAAGAAATATTGTGAAGAAAATGAAATTGAGTTACGGTTCACCTTTGTGGCTCACCCGCACTTCAATGGTCAAGGGGAAGTGGCAAATTGAATAATCCTGGATGGACTAAAGAAGAGGATCGAGAAATCGAGGAATAATTGGGTGGATGAGATACTCCCAATACTATGGGCCTATAGGACTACCTGTAGAGTCACGACCAGAGCAACTCCCTTCATGTTAGCATATGGGGCAGAAGCAGTTGTTCCCGTGGAGATATCACATTCCTCTCCCAGGATTCAAGCTTTCATTACTGAGGAGAATGAGGAAGGGCAAAGATTAGCCCTGGATCTAATCGACGAAGTGCGAGATAAGGCACATGCGAAGATAGTAGAATATCAGAAAAAGGCTTCGTTCTACTACAATCTAAGGGTTAAGGAAAGATTCTTCAAGCAAGGAGACTTAGTCTTGAGGAAGGTGGAAGCCTCTGGTGTTGGGCGAAAAGAAAAGCTTGCCCCGAATTGGGAAGGGCCGTACAAGGTTAAGAATGTTCAAGGAAGGGGAACCTACAAGTTAGAAACTATGGATGGTTTCGAAGTACCGAGAACTTGGCATGCACAAAATCTGAAGGTTTACTATGTGTAAGTCAGTTGAGTACGATTCTCACTTTTCAAAAAGACAAGTAGGTTTAAAAGCACCTTGAAGCTTTGCTTGCGTAGGATTTTATATTCCAGTAGAATTTAGATTGTCGAGTCATTATTGTTAAGGGTCGAACCCATACTATGTAAGATTTTGGAAAACTAGACTTCATATTAATGAGTTTGAAATTATTTCAACCTATGGATGTTTAAGTTGTGATAATACCTTGTGTGGTTTTAACAAAAATCATGCTTTGATCATTGAAAGAAGAAGACATCAACGATTCTTTTATAAGAGTGCATGTTTCACAACTCAAAGGGCCAAGTAGTTCAAGTTTAAATGCATATTAAGTACTGGGAAGATAAAGGAGAAAGATGCGAGTAAGAAAAGCAGCATAAAAATAACCCTGAAGGGTAATAAGTTCTGATACAAACAAAGTTCAAACATAAGTTAAGAATAAAATTACAAAATAGAAAAACTACTCCTCCATGTGGGAGCCTTCATTCCCTTGCTCCTTATCAGCACCTTCATTTTCAGCATCCTTCGCAGGAGAAGCGGGAGGAGAAGCAGTGTTAGGATCCATGATGCGATTACCTGGCTAAGGGGAGTTGAAGAGGGCATCTATGCTGTCCTCCGTCTCAGCCTGTTAAGGACTTATAAAGTCCTTAGGGTCGACAAAGCTTGGATGCCTCTCAGAAACTGCCTTCACGGCCGCATCCCATCCCTGAGTAAACTGTAGGGAATAAAGACCCTCATCATGAATCTCCATGAGATTCTTAAACTTTTCGGAATCCATGTAGTCATCGATGAGTTTTTCCTTATCACTCCTAAGTTTCACCAGCTCGGAATGAGCCTTAGCCAGCTCCTCCTTCTTCGTGTCCAGCTTCTTCTCCAGGGCTTTAGCTCTCTCCTCCCATTTCTTCATCTCCTTCTCAAACTCATCAGAGTTACCCTTCCAAGACCAAGCCTGATGGAGGGCCGCCTGGAAGTAGGTGTTACTCTGCAAAGAAACATGAGTTAACACAAGTTCATTGAAATACGAGAAAGTTGGAATTTAAAAAAAAGAAAGAGTAGAAAGTTACCGCAGCTTGGGCCTGAGAACCCAGAAGCTCAATAGTTTCAATGTCACTCCCCGTAACGATGTCAGTGAAGTCATGGGGAGTGATGGAATGGTACGACCAATCCTTATCATGTTTGGTGGATCCAACCACCGTGTCACTTCTCCTAAAGCCCTAGTTAGGCCTGAAGGAGTGTGCCTTAAGTGGAGGATCCACGTCATCCCCCAGCTCCACAACAGGGACGTGAGGCTTAAGGAAAGTGGGAGCATCAGGCTTGCCCCTTAGCTTGGCCTTCTTCTGGAGGCCAGATTCCCCCACGTTGGGCCTGTTAACGTTATTAATAGCCTCACAAGCTGAAAGAAAAAGTAGAAAGAATATTAAATTTCAGAAGATAATAAAGTTGCAATTAAAGGGAAGGAAAAATAGCTACGCAAGTATAAATTTACCCTTATCACTGGCCTGAGAGAGACCAACTTTCTTCAAGGAAAACTCCTCTAAAAGGGTCCAGGTGTCTGTTTTCCCATCATCTGAAATTAAGGCTTGATAGGCCACCTCCTCCTCATCAGTTAACCTGATGCTACCAGGACTACCATCTGATACTTTGCCAAAGGGCCTACAGAAGAGTGTGGCCCAATCACCCCCGACCCAAGTCAACCTAACAAACTCATCCCTCCATTTAAGGTTGTTCTCGACTATGGAGTTGCTATCGAAAATATGGGGAATTTTGGGCCGTTGACGAATTAAAACCCAGCCCGGTTGACCCATGGAACTATTATAAAATTGAAAAACTTTCCTAAAGACAGCTATAGAAAGAGGAAAATTGTTTCTAAGATAAAGAACCATAAAACAGAGAATATTCCTCCATGCATTAGGGGGAAGTTGACAAGGGTTAATTTTTACGTCTGCAAGCAGACGAGGAATAAATTCATGAAATGGAAACCTAAGACCCGCGTTCAGGGCTCCTCGATAAATAAACATGGTATCCCCCTCCCAGTTACATGTCCTATCCCCGGGGGCAGCTGGGGTGATCCTAAGATAGGGTGGAAGTTTGTACAAGGAATTCATGGACTCAATTCTACCCTCTAACTCATGAAAAGTGTTACCATGGTTATACGAATCTAATTCAGACAGAGAGGGATATTCATCACCTCTAGAGTTTATCATATCGATTAAGGAAGTATACGGAGATTGAATTTGAATGTTTGTACCTCTCTTGGAAACGTTCATCTTCCCCAAATGAGCCAAGTCATGATCCGCCATTGATATGCTTCGGATGAATGCTTGAAACCCAGAAAAAACTTGAAAGAGGTGGAGCTGCGGTGCCTGAAGTCGCCGGAAATCGCCTTCTTAAGAGAGAAATCTAAGGTAATTTTGAGAGGAAGTTTGAGAAATGAGGAATGAAGTGAGGATTCTCACTTCTCACTTCTCTTATATAAGCGAAAAGCTCGGAATACGAGGCATTTTTAGGCCCATATAGCTAGGCCCAACTTAAAAAACCCATTATCAAGAAGTGTCAGGAATAATCTAGAAGCACCGATAGAAACTGAAGGGTCAAAAATCGACCAGAATTTTAAAGAAATGATTTGATCAGAGTCCTAATCGACAAAAGGCAGGAATCCTAATTGATATTTCATTCGATTAAAAGGGTAAAAAGCCACTTAGTTCGATCAGAGTCCTGATCGATGGAGAAAAGAATTCTGATCGATATTTCATTCGATCAAAATGGTAGAAATTCACTTAGTTCGATCAGAGTCCTGATTGACAAAAAGAAGAATCCTGATCGATATTTCATTCGATCAAAAGGGTAGAAATTCACTTACTTCGATCAGAGTCCTGATCGAAAAAAAGAAGAATCTTGATCGAAAATACCATCGACTAAAGTGTTACTTTAAGAGCTAGTTCGATCAGAATCCTGATCGAAATCGATCAGGAATCCTGATCGATTCTGCATAAATCATGGTCGAAGATTCCATCGACTAGAGTGTTACTTTAAGAGCTAGTTCAATCAGAATCCTGATCGAAATCGATCAGGAATCCTGATCGATTCTGCATAAATCATGGTCGAAGATTCCATCGACTAGAGTGTTACTTTCTGAGATAGTTCGATCAAGATCTTGATAGAAATCGATCAGGAATCCTGATCGAAGATTCAGTCGACCAGAATGGCAATATCACAGTAAGTACGATCAAGATCCTGATCGATTTCGACCAGGATCCCTGATCGATTTGGTATGAATCCTGATCAATTTGGTATGAATCCTAATCAATTTGGTATAAATCTTGATCGATTTTAAGCCAGAGAATTAAGGAAAATTCCCAGAATAAAGGGAAAAATTCTAGAAAATAAAGGAAAAATCCCAGAATTGGGGGAAAAATTCCTGGAAATTAAGATAATTTCTAAATAAAAAGGGATGAAAGTAAATCGTTGTAAATGTGTAGGTCGCTCCATACTTTACACAAAAATGATACCCTGTAAGGGAACAAATGAACTTAACTTTTGCGAAACCTAGTCTCTGTTTCCCAAAAGTTGGGGGGCACATTGATCAGGCCTGATGGACCAAATCAGGCCTGATGGAACAAAGAAGGCCCAAAACCCTGATTATTAATTAATTTCATAATTAATTAATAAGGGGAAAATCAGCTATGGAAAAGAGTCCCAATAAGGACATAAATCCTTGTAGATTGGCCTCCAAGGAACCTCATAGGATAAGGAATCAGCTTCCTACTTCCTAGGACTCCAAAGTCCATTCTAATTCAGAGACTTGACCACCAAGTCTCCTATACCAAGTCCAATTTAAGGACCACCAACATCTATATAAGGGGCCTCACCCCACAAATCAGAACTACGTTTTTTGACTTGATCCTTGGCAATCAGCAAGGTACGTAGGCATCTTGTTAAGGCAGATTAAGTCACGAAATACAAGAGCAGTCAAATCGAGCCTTGAAGCTCACGTTCTTTAGTAATAAATACAGCAATAATATATCTTAGTTTTTAACCCATAACAATTCTTGAACAGTAACCACTCTTCTGACAATCTTCTGAAAATCACTGAAAATTATGAATCAATTCCACCACTTCAATGTTGACATTCGATGTACTGTTTGGTTCATGAATGACTAACTTCTATGATGTTTCTTCATGTCTTGACTTTGATAACATGATTTTCTTCAGATTAAATCCCTGTATTTAATTGATACCCTGACGAGATCTCTGTCACTTGATTAAATCCATAATCTTGATTTATATCACTGAGGCTTGATCAATTTCTTGAACTTCTTCCAGTGAAGTAATTCCTCAAGTCTGTAGATGAACATTGTTTCTGAATCCTTTGACAGATGTTACTTTGAGAGATCTCTTTGACGGTGGATCTACTATTTACTTATTATATTCATATTTGAGTTGAGTTAAATCCTCAAATAAACAAATAGGCTATGACATATGCCTTTCAGCTATTTTTGGGTACACTAATATCACTAGCCTTATCCTTAGGGTTTCTTTGATTTTCACCCTGTCCCTCACCTAGCTCACTCTCCTTCACACTCCCCTCTTTGTGTTTGGTAGATTTTGCAACTGGTTTCTTTTTAGAGAAACCAGAGGGGGCTTTCTTTGTTTTGGGTTTTGAAATTAATATTGTTGTAGCTTGGGTAGGCATATGTTGGGTCATTGACACAGATGCCATAGCTACACTTGAAGGCAAATAAATTTGTGAGGTTGGAAGAGTGGAGACAGTGGTGCTTACCTCACTTACCTGAGGGCCCTCCATGATAAGCAAGTACAAGAGGGGCACCTCTTTGTGGTTACTTGCTATATTGAGATCTGCAATGATTCTTCCTTCTTGAACCCAACAATTTAGTTTGTTGGTTGGGTTCTCAACAATAATGTTATCAGTAAGATGGTTAGAAAGCGTCATAAAGAATCTAGCATAATAGACACTTTTACCTCTCTTATTAAGTTTCCCTAACTTATAACCTAACTCAAACATGATCAAGTCATTGAAGTTAAAGTACTTATCAATAACTAGCATATAAATCATGTTAAGAATGGAAATGTTAACAGAATCAAAATTACTCACTTTACCAGAAAATACTTTAGTTACCACATCACACAGATATCTCCATTCCTTTCTAAGACCTAGCCTCCTAATCTCACTTAACTTAAAAGTTGAAAGTGCATAGCCCATAGAATTTAGCATGGTAACTAAATTATTATCAGTGTGTGGAACAGTAGTAGGGTTATTTGGAATTTTAAAGCATGCTTTGATAATGTCACTATTGATACAGAACTGCTTACCTTTGAGAGTGAAAGTTATGGTCTTGTCAATAGAATGATACACTACTGTTGTCCATATCTCCTCCCCAACCTCACAGTAGATTGTGGGTGATTCCAGCATTGCATAACTGATTTTACAGTCAAAGTCCATCATTTGGTGAAAGTCTCCAAATTGTGGAATCTCCTTGTTCACAAGAGCTACGAAGTTGTTCTTTTCATAGATAAACCCAGACTGAGACATAATTTTGACTACTGGTGCCATTGTTGAATTATGAAATTTTGCAGAGAGAGAATTTGCTTTGGAGAAGAAAGGAGTTAGAGAAATTGATTTGAGAATGATAAAAGAATAGAATAAAAATGAATTCTTCTTTTATACTATCTCAGAAATAAACTGTCAAAAATAATAAAGTGAAATAAAGTAACCAATCAAAATAGCCCAAAATAGCCGTTTAAAAATAAATAAACTGTCAAAATTCTGTCAATTATCCGTCATGTTATACTTACAAACTGTAAGTATACCCGATAGATAATATTCAGAGTTTTAACGTCTAAGATTGAGATAATTTGACGGATGAGGATAGAACAATTATCCGTCGGGTTGTAAAATGATCCAGAAAAGTAATTGGTTTTTATTAATAAATAATATTCCGACGGATGATCAAACTCGATGGATAATGAGCATCCGTTGGAATGTAAATTTTGACTTAGCCAAAATTCCATCCAAAATAGAAAAATCAATTAAGTTTCTGGCTGCATTATAACTTGCAAAAATATCAGAAGTAATTCAAGAATTATTAAGCATACCTAACTCACTTACCAACCTTGAAAAGGTGGATTCATCAAGTGGTTTGGTAAAGATATCTGTAAGCTGCTTTTCACTTGGAACGAAATGAAATTCCACAGTACCATTTATCACATGTTCCCTAATGAAGTGGTACTTGATGTCTTTGTGCTTTGTTTTTGAATGTTGTACTGGATTTTCAGTGATGACAATTGCACTTCTGTTATCACAGAAAATGGGAATTCTGTCCACTTGTAGACCATAGTCCAACAATTCATTTTTCATCCACAAAATCTTTGCACAGCAACTACCAGCAGCAATATATTCAGCTTCAGCTCTAGAAGTAGAAACTGAATTTTGCTTTTTACTGAACCAGGATACAAGCTTGTTCCCTAGAAATTGACAGGTTCATGTTGTACTTTTTCTGTCTATTTTACAACCTGCATAATCTGCATTTGAATAACCAGTTAGATCAAAACCAGAATCTCTAGGGTACCAAATGCCAAGTTTTGTTGTTCCCATGAGATATATGAAAATTCTCTTTATAGCTACCAAGTGAGATTCTCTAGGATCAGCCTGAAATCTAGCACAAAGACAAGTAGAAAACATTATATATGGCCTACTAGCTGTTAAGTACAGAAGTGAGCCAACCATGCCCCTATAGCTTGAAATATCCACAGACTTTTCAGTAGTATTTAATTCAAGTTTAGTTGCAGTGGCCATGAGAGTTTTTGCAGATGTGCAATCCATTAGATCAAATTTCTTTAAAAGATCATAAATTTATTTAGTTTAACTAATGAATATTCCATCACTAACTTGCTTAACTTGTAAGCCAAGAAAGTAAGTTAGTTCTCCCATCATGCACATTTCATACTTACTTTGCATCAATTTGGCAAACTTTTTGCAAAGTTTTTCATCTGTAGAGCCAAATATAATATCATCTACATAAATTTGAACAAGTGTACTAGAGCCATTAAAGTGTCATACCAGGCTCTAGGTGCTTGCTTCAATCCATAAAGTGCTTTCAAAAGATAGTAGACATATTCTGGAAAATTTGGATCTTCAAAACCAGGAGGCTGACTAAAATAGACTTCCTCCTCCAAATCTCCATTCAGAAAGGCACTTTTGACATCCATTTGATAGACCTTAAAATTGGCATGAGCTGCATAGGCTAAGAAGATTCTGATGACTTCAAGTCTTGCAACAGGAGCAAAGGTTTCATCAAAATATATCCCTTCTTGTTGATAGTAGCCCTTAGCAACCAATCCAGCTTTGTTCCTGACCACTATGCCATTTTCATCCATCTTGTTTCTGAATACCCACTTGGTGTCAATTGGATTCTTTCCTTTAGGTTTGGGCCACTTCCATACCTTGTTTCTTTCAAATTGGTTTAGTTCCTCCTGCATATCTAAAATCCAATCAAGATCCAACAAATCTTCTTCTACCTTCTTTGGTTCTTCCTTAGAAAGAAAGCTTCTATATAGACATTCTTCTTGAGTTCCTCTCCTTGTTTGAACTCTAGAAGATGCATTACCAATGATGAGCTCAAAAGGGTGATCTTTAGTCCATTTTTAATTTGCTGAGTGTTAGTTAAATCTGTGACAGAGGTTATCATGTGGATTACTTTGAAGAACACTGTGAAGTTGTAAGCAAATCTACAGGCAAAGTTGTTCTGAAAGGATACAGGCATGGTAACATTTATGAAGCCAAGCTTTCAACAAGTACTGATGGTTCTGCAATCTGTCTGTTAAGTAGAGCATCAATTGAAGAAAGCTGGGATTGGCACAAGAAACTCTCTCATTTAAATTTCAACAATATAAATGAACTAGTCAATAAAGATCTTGTGAGAGGATTTCCAAATTCAGTATTTGCTCCTAATAACCTTTGTGATTCCAGTCAAAAGGCAAAACAAAGAAAATCTTCATTCAAGAGCAAGACTGAATCTTCAATTCTTGAGCCTTATCACCTACTTCATGTTGATCTATTTGGTCAAGTGAATGTCATGTCTATTGCAAAGAAGAAATATGCTATGGTCACAGTGGATGAGTTCACCGGATACACATGGGTGTATTTCTTGCACACAAAAAGTGAAACTGCATCTATCTTGATTGATCATGTCAAACAACTGGATAAAGTGGTTAAAGACTTTATGAAAATCATAAGAAGTGATAATGGCACTGAGTTCAAGAATTTGATTATGGAAGAGTTCTGCAAAGACCAAGGAATCAAGCAGGAATTCTCTGCTCTTGGAACTCCACAGCAAAATAGAGTTGTTGAAAGAAAGAATAGAACTCTTATTGAAGCTGCATTAACTATGCTTGATGAGGCAAAGTTACCAACCTATTTTTGGGCTGAAGCTGTGTAGACTGCTTGTTTTACTCAAAATGCAACACTCATTAACAAGCATGGAAAGACACCATATGAGATGGTGAAGAAAAAGAAGCCAAATCTGAAGTATTTTCATGTATTTGGATGCAAGTGTTTTGTTCTTAAGACTCATCCTGAATAGCTATCCAAATTTGATCTAAAAGCTGATGAAGAAATTTTTGTTGGATATCCACTTTCCACAAAAGCCTTCAGAGTCTACAATTTAAGAACAAGGGTTGTCATAGAATCTATCAATGTCTCTTTTGATTATAAGAAGATTATTGGACTTGAAGATTTCAATGATCATGATCAGCTGAGATTTGAGAATGAAGTTTTAAATTCTGATTCTGTAAATTCTGACAGTCTAAATCCTGATACTGCAAACTCTGATGGATTAAACTCTGATGTTATTGAAACTGTGGTGACTACGCCAAAGGAAGATGCACCTGTGCAGGGGGAGCATACTGAAGATACAACCACGTCTCAAGAAGCATTAGAACCTACAACAGGCTCTTCAAGTTCTGATTTATCAAGTTCTGATGGGCCAAGTTCTGATAATTCTGGGAACTCCAATTCTGAAGGATCCAACTCAGAGAGTATAATTTTAGGGGCAGCATCAGAAAAGGTTGATGAAGAAAGCATGGATCATGGGGGAGCATCCAGTTCTAGAGAAAACCTTCCATCTGCAAGAAAGTGGACTAAAGCACATACACCTAACTTAATTATTGGAAATCCTAATGCAGGTGTCAGAACTAGAACAACTACATCAAATGAATGTCTCTATCACACTTTTCTTTCTCAGAATGAACCAAAGAAAGTGGAAGAAGCTCTTCAAGATGCTGATTGGGTGCAAGCAATGCAGGAAGAGTTAAATGAATTTGAAAGAAATAAAGTCTGGACCCTAGTGCCAAGACCAAAGAACAGATCTGTTGTTGGTACAAAGTGGGTGTTCAGAAAAAAAACTGAGAGTGATGACATAATTACAAGGAATAAAGCAAGGCTGGTTGCAAAAGGGTATTCTCAACAAGAGGGAATTGATTATGATGAAACATTTGCACCAGTTACTAGATTGGAAGCCATAAGGATATATTTGGCTTATGCTTCTCATAAAAAGTTTACAATCTTTCAAATGGATGTAAAAAGTGCTTTTATTAATGGAGAATTGGAAGAAGAAGTATATGTTGAACAACCTCCAGGTTTTGTAGATTCAAAATTTACTAATCATGTCTATAGACTTGACAAAGCACTTTATGGCCTTAAGCAAGCTCCAAGAGCATGGTATGAGACATTAGCTTAGTTTCTTCTGGAAAGTGGATTTAACAGAGGGACTATTGACAAAATATTGTTTTATCTCAACCATGGAAAGGACTTAATTTTGGTGCAGATATATGTTGATGATATCATTTTTGGTTCTACAAATGACAGACTTTGTAAAAGGTTTGCCAAGCTAATGCAGTCAAGATATCAAATGAGTATGATGGAAGAACTTAGCTATTTTCTGGGCGTTCAAGTCAAGAAGAATGAAGAAGGAACATTTATTTGTCAATCTAAGTACACCATAAATTTGTTGAAGAAATTTGGAATGCAAGATTGTTCAAGTGCATTCACTCTTATGGCCACTGCAACAAAATTGGATAAGGATACTGGTACATCAGTAGATATTACTGATTACAGAGGTATGATTGGCTCACCACTCTATCTAATTGCAAGTAGATCTGATATCATGTATGATACCTGTCTTTGTGCAAGATTTCAAACAGATCCAAGAGAACCTCACTTAACAGCTGAGAAAAGAATTTTCAAGTACCTTAAGGGTACAACTGATCTGGGATTGTGGTATCCTAGAGAATCAGACTTTAAGCTAATAGGTTACTCAGATGCAGATTTTGCAGGATGTAAAATTGACAGGAAAAGCACAAGTGGAAGCTGCCAATTTCTTGGAGGCAGATTAGTTTCTTGGTTTAGCAAGAAATAGAAGTCAATTTCCACATCAACTGCAAAAGCAGAGTACATTGCTGCAGGAAGCTGTTATGCACAGATTCTTTGGATGAAGAATCAGTTTCTGGATTATGGGTTAACATATTCTAAAATCCCTATTTACTGTGATAATCAAAGTGCTATTGCTATGACAGGTAATCCAGTTCAACACTCAATGACAAAGCACATCAGCATTAGGTACCACTTCATAAGGGAACATGTGGATGAAGGTACAGTGGAATTGCATTTTGTTCCAACAGATCAACAACTAGCAGATATCTTCACAAAACCACTATGTGAAGCAACCTTTACAAGATTGGTAAATGAACTTGGAATGGTTTCAGGTTCTTTTTCTAAATCTTCTTAGTTTATGTTCCGATACATCAGACTTTATGATCAGTATTTATAGATATTACTATCTTTGTGTATACACATGTTTAATTGAAAAATTTTCAAAGTGCTGATTGTTGTTTGATGTGAATTTCTAAACTCTGATAGTGATCTGAATCTTTCTGTAACTATTCAATCCAATGAGGATAACTGTGCTAGATGCTGACCTAGTAAACTTTAATATACTGATATCCCATGTCTGAAGTAATTGTTTATGTGGAAATCTCTTAACACAAGCAAATTCTGATATTGAGCTTAGTTAAAGTTTACTTTGTGTATCTTATTACTAAGTCAAAAACTAGAATAGTGCTTCTAATCTGTTAAGTTCTGATGTTAGTAAATCTGGTGGATGTACTAAGTGCTGATAAGCCTCATTTATCAAAAGAAAAGAAAAGAAATAAAAATCAGGTACTCCTTTGAGATCTAGAGTAAAAAAATTGTGGAAGGGAAGACCTAAGTGCATTGCTGGTATTAAGTAACATGCATTAGAAAAGCAAAATAAAATTTTCTTGGTGACTTTTCACATTCTCTGATTACTGGAGCAATACTCTGATAATAGCATAAATTCTGATAAGCAGTTGTGACTCACTTACACTGAGAAGCCACTGTAAAAAGAAATTTTAAAAGATGCATAAAATGAGAATAAAACAGTTGAGGTGGACTCATGCATGTACTCATTCTATAGTAGACTTCAGAATGATGACATATTTTAAGCAAAGTTCTTAGTTATACCTTATTTCTAAGATGTACTGAAGTGAATCAGACTTTACTCTTTGTCTGATATTTAGCTTAAAGCACACACATACACTCCATATGAATGATGAAAATTACTGTGGTGATAAATGTTATTTTGGATGAACAGTTTAAGTGTTAGTTGCATAAATTCTGAGGACAAGTTCTGATGGAAGTTCTGATGATAAGTTCTGATGTACCCATATCAGTATTTGTGTAAAGAATTACAGGAATAAACATTCACTTTTCGAGTTAAGTATCCATATTTTGATGACTTTTAAATTCTGATAATAATCAAGTTCTGATGCTGACGTGGCAGTATTTATTTACTTGGTTTATTTTTGGTCATTACCTCAATGGTCACATTTTTTTCAGAATATTGGTTTATGTGAGATAAAGCACTAATAATCATTTATTTAGTGGGAACGTTTTTTTTTTAAAAACTGAACGTGCAAAGTAATAATTGCTTATTTACCGTGCCCATTAACTTTTGCCTTAACTGCTGCATGTTTGACATGTGTAAAGGTCTGTTCCACTCCTCATTAACTGCTGTAACGTGGGTTGTCTAAGTAAAAGAGATAAAAGATTTTCAAATCTTTTATTCATATATTTATTCTATTTCACTCTCTCTCTTTTCTTATTCTCTCACATTTTCTGACGGTTCACTATACAGAGATTTCATCAAACACCTTTCAGGCAAACAAGATTCTCACTTATTTCTGATGGCGCCCAAGGATTTAATTATTGATGGAGCTAAGTTTGTACCAAATAACTATGCTGAAATCTTGAACAAGGATGAAGCTCCATCAGATTTGCACTTTGTGCAAGATTTCTTAGCAAATAGTGAGATTGAGTATGCTCTGACCCAACCTCAAACCATTTCAAGCCAACAAGTACTGACGTTTTGGCGGACTGGGATTTTTGATGATGGTGGTGCTACTGGTACTTCAAGCATCGTATTTGAAGTAAATGATGTTGAACATGTAATTACTCTTGGGGCAGTTCGCAAAGCTCTCCACTTATCAGAAGGCTGTACATTCTCAACAGTGGAGGACCCTGTTCTACAGCAGCTAATGGCCAGTTTGGGCTATGAGAAAAGTTTGGGAAAGCCTGGACAACTGAAAAGAGCAAATATCAGGAAAGAATGGAGTATTTTCTTTGATTGTATCACTAAGGCATTCTCCAATAAATGCTCCAACTTTGATGCTATTCCAATCATGAGTCAGCAAATCGGGTATGCTCTCATTCATCAAACTCACTTTGATTTTGCAAGTGTTGTGCTAGGTTTTATAGGGGATAGGATGACAGAGAATAGGAATGTAGTATACTTTGCTAGATTCTGTCAGCTTATATATACATTTTGTTGTGCTGATGAACCCCAACCTACCACTGATTTAATTCCACCCTTTAAGCTTGCAAAAAGGGCTTTTAATGATTTGTTAAATGCTGACAATAAGAAACAAGTGGTTAAACCCTTACAAATACCTCAGTTAGTGAAACAGATACTGGTAAATGCTGATCCACAAACCTACAAATCTGTTTACCCTGATGTTCAGCCCACATCACAGCCAACACAACAGCCATCAGAACATACCACATCTACACAAACACCTCCAACTTCTCAACCTAAACCTACTCAACCCTCAATCAGGACATATTTCAAACCATCACAGTCATCTCAACCTCAACCTTCAGCACAACCTGTGAAACCTTCATCTTCCAAACCCAAGAGGACTAAGATAGTACCTCAGACTCAATAGAAGATAAGGAGAATTGTTCTGAGAGATGAGTCAGACAATGAGGAACATGTTCCAATATCAGAACCTGTTGTAGTAGAAGCTGAGAAGGTCTCTTCTCAGAAGGATACTGAAACTGGGAGTTCTAGGCCCCTCAAAAGGTTTAGAAAGCTAAATTCTGATGATGAAGCTCCCAAAGTCTCTAATTCTGCAAAGAGACTTAAAAAGCAAAGAGCCAGGAGGGTTGTAAGTGTATCATCACTCTCTGAAGCAACTCTGGAAGAAGCAGCTAAGGAAGGAGGTCAGGAATCTCTGATCCTGACAGAACCTCTGGTAATTGAATTACTTCCTACTGTTGAATCAGCTCAAAAGTCTTCTATTCAAGAACAAGGGAATATTTCAGAGCAAGTGCCTATACCTCCTGTGTCTCCTGCAATTGATCCAGTACATACTGAAGACCCAGGTACAAGTGCTGAGATTGATATTCAAAAATTGATTGTGCTTGGGGTTCTGTACTTGGAAGCTCCACCAACTCAACTCACTCCACCAACAACACCCATTCTAGATGCTGATTTTAATGAAGATATTCCTACCACACCAATTCTGAATCTAGATGATGAAAATCAGATTTTAGGTGGGCATCAAGGTTTGGCTGTTGATCAGAACTTAGTTGCAGATCAGCACTTAGAGGATGATGTTGAAGCCTCAATAGCCTCACATACTGTTCTTTTATCAGAGGATGCTGATGATGCTGACTCTGTAAGTTCTGATGCTGCTAATGCTGAACTTACTGGTGAAGCTGCTGCAAATGTAGATGCTGATGCAGCTGGTCCATCAGGACATGCACCTCAACAAGCTCCAAACAAAGCTGATTTAATCAAGAAGTTTGTTAGAGAAGATGCACCAGTACCTTAAAGTGAAACTCCTTGAGGAAAGGAGTGGACTAAGGAATGGAACAAAGTTGATTTTGTTCCTACTTCCAACATACTTGCTGAGCACTTGGCCAAAGCTGATGAGATGCTAGTCAATGATGATTTCAAGGCACGGCTAAGAGTTACTGCACTAAGTACAAAGCACCTTCAAGGTCAACAATTTGTAAATCAGGCCAAGGTGGACAAAATTCAAGAATTCATAAATCAGCAAGATTTGGTTGTCAAGCTGGACAAGAAAAGGTTTTTCAAACCAAACTTTGACAAAATTGACACCATTGAGAAAACCCAGGAGAAGCAACAGGCTCAGATTGATGAAATTCTGAAGAATCAAGCTTCTCATCAAACTCAACTCAATGAGATCCAATCCTCAGTGGAATTGCTTGTCTCTCTTCTTTTACCTGCTGATGCCAAAAAGGGGGAGAAAGTGATTAAGTCCAAATGCAAATATGTTAAGACACTGAAGGGAAATGATGATGGAAAAGATGACTAGGGAAGCTCTGGAATGGGTGGAGGTCATGGTCAAGGAAAAGGTTTTTCATCAAGCAAAGCTGGAACTACAAGTCAAAGAACAAGTTCTGATACTAGGAGAGGAATAAATTCTGATACTTGTAAAAGGATAAGTTCTGGTGAAAATCTGGAACTTGATGAGGAAATTTCAAAATAGTTATTTCTTAAAGATAATCCAGGAATGGACTTTGAGCGTCTAAAGGAAGAAGAAGCTAGACTTAAAGCAGAAAAAGTCAACTCCAATCTAAAGCTTCCGTTGTTGAAAAGAAACTTCCTAAGCCTAAGGGCATTGTGATAAAAGAAAGGATAAATTCTGAGGTAACTAAAGTCAAATCACAAGTGGAGATAGATCTAAGGTCCAAGGTCAAAGAAAAAGTTGATGAACCTGTAAAGGTTTATGTGCCAGCCATGGATGAAGAAATATCTGATGAAGATGCTAGTCTTACTCTGATGAAAAGGAAGATTTCTCAAACAACCTTTGACATGGCTCATATTGTTTACAGTCAAGATGTAGTAAGTTCTGATATGACAGTGAAGCAAGCAACCTCTGACATAGCTCAAGTTGGCTTGATATCAGAAGATAAGGAAAAGGAAACCTCTGATGTTGCTCATGTTAAACCTTCAAAGATACTCCTACCAGGATTCACCAAAGCTAAACAGACTCTATCTTTGAAGACTGCAACAAGTGGTTTTGAAGCAATAGTTGTTACAGGAAAGGAAGCAAGTGATAAATCTAGATTGGGTAGTGCTGATGAAAGAAGAGTCAAGAACACGACCAATGATCCAACTTCTTTCAGTGAACCAGGTGTTGGAGCAACTCCTGAAACATTGAATCAACTTGAATCTGTACAAATGGTTTACCATACATTTTTAAAAGAACACATCTTATTATATTTTATGACAGATGGAAGGGCATACCATATTCGGCAGAAGGCTATACCACTGAAGTATTTTGAGGAACTGGAACATGTTCTATTCCTACTTCAAGTGAAGAACAGATTAACAGATAGTGCTGCAAATTATTTGAAGACTCAAATTCAAAGACAGAAGAAGCTTTACTCTGTAAAGTCTGACAGCACATACAGAGATCACAAAGGTGATATTGTCGAGATGAAGCCTAACTCTGCTAAGATTATAACTACTTTTCTGGGTTATAAGGCTGTGGAATTTAATCTTGAGTCTGACAAGACATATTTGATCAGACTAGATCAGGATATAAGGAGAGCTAGAATAAATGATCTCAGGGCTGTTATCTTTCAAATTGGTGAAGATACAGTTGAATTGAAGAATGCTAAAAGGAGGATGGTCAATGAACTTGAATATGCTGAGAGATGTTTGTTGAAGAACTATCTCAGAACAACTCCTGATATCAAAGAGGTCAGTAATTGAAGACAAGTCAAAGATCTATAATTGCCTAAATTCTGATGTGTATACAGACTGAAGCTGTTATCAGACCTTGAGGATGGTAAAGCTACAGGGACTGTAAGTTGTAGTTATCTAGTCAAATTTTCATGCATTTGTACTTAATGTTTTTGACATCATCAAATATCTGTTAAACTTGTATATTATGCTAATTTACAAGTTGGGGGAGATTGTTAGATATATTTGATAATGTCATGTCTAATATGATTTATGTTTAGTTTTCAGATCTTACTTAACAGGACAAATCAGTACTAAACTGGAAATCAGTACTTATACTGGAGTCAGGACTTAAGATATCAGAACTTAAGTTGTCAAAACTTAAGTTATCAGGAGATATTTATCAGGAGATAATATCAGGACTTAAGGAGGCGTTCAGATAAGGAAGGCGGCTGATTGAAAGGAAAGAAGATCAAGACAAACGCAAGAAGAGATATGCATGAAGAAGGAATTCTATGAAGAATAGAATACTTAGAAGAAAACATAACTAGTTGATATATTTTAGGAAGCAGAATTATATTCCATATCAATTAGAATTTATCTTGTAACTGTGTAGTATATAAACACAGACATAGGGTTTACACTATATGTGTAATCATAATCGAAGTTATTATTCATTGTAACCCTAGCAGCTCTCGTGGTAATTTGTTCATCACTGAGAGAGGACAGTTCCATATTGTAATAGAGTTTATTGTGTTGAATAAAATCTATTTTCTGTTACTTGTGTTCTTATATTCTATTTGATTGTGATAAACACTGTATTCAACCCCCTTCTACAGTGTGTGAGACCTAACAATACCAAAAAGGTTTATTGTGTTTGATTATATGAGATTGAAATTGAGTATACGTGGTTGTGTTTACGTGTATGGCCGAATGGCATATAAGTAGAAAAGTGAATGATTTGGTTCCAATACCTTGCTAAGTAATTACATGTGAAATTCTAGGAGATATGTGATTTATTTGTGGTTGTTGTGGTTCGAATTAAGGAATAAAAGAAAAGGAAATTAAGTGGTTTGTTATTAAAGAACTTTAAGTCACAGTTATGGTCGCAAAAGATTTAGTTGTGAATAAATCATGTACTCGTAAAAGCTATACTATTGTGATTTAAAGAATAGTTATAGTTAAACTAGTATGAGTCGATCGATGAGAACATAAAGTTATAAAGGCTTCGAGAAAGGAATGTGTTATGTGCTATGTGCTTATGTGTATAAGCTATACTCGTATATTTGAGTCAAGAGTATAATCAAGCTATCGTATTGAGTGATCGTTTCGGGAACGAGAGTTGGGAAACTGATTAAGGTTTTGGTTTTATTGTAGATTCGGAGCGTGAGGGCATTCAGGCTAGGAAAGGGAAGGGTATACTAGGTGGCAGTAGTTTAACCTTCAGGAAAGCGAATTCAGGCAAGTAACTCTCATTACTTGTGAAAATGGTTATAAAGAGGTTATTGTTCATACCATGTAGAGTATGGAACTGTTTAAATAATGAACCCCTGTTAATGATTTGAGATACCCTGTCTTTGATCTTGTTAAACTGTTATTGATAAGCTTATTGATTCAACCCTTTGGTAACCTGTCTTTTTTGTTCTAGTTATTTGTTAAGCCATGAACTGTTATAAACCCTATAATTACCTTTACGAACCCCTTGTAATGAGTCCATATTCCTTGATCACCATATTTCCTATTAATCCTTGAAGCAGATATGGATCCTTCTAATTTAAGTACCTTGTTATCCTTGATTCAAAATCCCTAGAATTGCTCCTTGCTAGTCCTTGATTCATTTCCTTAACTTTGATTTCTTGAAATTTGATTTAAGAAAGAGTTTTGAGTCGAAAGAGTCCGAATGATTTCATATTCTTGGTAATGATAAAATGAATTTAGAAAACCTACTTTTTCCAACTCAAGGTTTTCCAAACGAATTCCTGATGGATTGGATGGGACGTAAGACGCTAGTGGGACTAGTCCAGTCATTGTAAGAGGCTAGCGGGGCTAGTCCAGTTTAAGGCTGAAATTATGCCGATTGGTACCTTAAAGACCAAATGGAGGTCGGTACGGGCTGATCACCCATATTATAATGAAATGAAAGATAAAGTGATCCAATTAAGGGTTCTATATTGACTATTTTAAATGGAACTGAAACTTCTTGTTCAGTAATTGATTCTTTGAAAATGAAAAATGGTTTATATTGTTGTGAAAAAAGTTGATTGTGATATTGTAAAGCTTAAAGCTCGTGAACCCTGATTCGAATCTGTTGATCATATGATTGATTCCATATAATGAAAATATTGTCGCTTTCCTTTCTGAAAGATCTGTCCTGATCCTTTAATGATTTGTGATGAATATCGGCTTTCACCCTGCTTTGAGCCTTATTCCTTGAAAGCCCCACATTTTTCCTTCATAACCCTTTCTTAACCCAAAAGATGGAAATCTACCACCTAGAACTGATAAAGTAGAATGCCTTGAGTTTTTAAAGTATATTGTGGATTTTATATCGTAGAACTGCTTTATAGTTACTTGCTGAGTTTTATACTCATATGTTTTATTTTAATCTAACCATGACAGTTAAGCAAGAAGATTGTCACGCTTAGACGCACTGCTTGTAAGAGCGTACATGGTGGTCCCTATCGTGTTGAGGGCTTCCGGTTGCCAGAGCAGGCAGTGGTGTTTTTGAGTGAGCAAGCGCTTAGCCAGAGAGTTGTAAAGATACAATGGGTTATCTGTCGGTTCCAAGACAAAATCGATTATGGTTATTTAATATTATTTTGGGGTTGTAAGTTATATTTTATGATTGGTAGTTGTAATATTGTCTCATACTTTATCCGGTTTGATCCTGTTAGTAGTTAATCGGGGTTTATGCTTATTTAATTATTAGATTAGAGATGTGTGGGTCCTTATTTCCTAACCCCGAGATTGAGGGCGTCACAGTGTATATCTATTGGAATATGAATAGAGGATTCAACGAAGAAGGAGAAACCAGGAATCAAAACAAAATATGAATTAAGGAATAATAATTGTGTATCAGTGTTTGTGAACAAGAATAAAAAATGTGCAAGAATGATAAGAATCTGAAGTAGTTTCACTATTCTGAAATTGTAATAGGGAAAAAAACATGCCTTTCACACGATCTATTCCAAATACTTCACCTTCGTCTATCACCGGCTCGATTCGCCTTGCTGGCTTTGCTTCTATCAAAGAAATAGGTTCATTTAGTCATCTTGTATCCCAATCGCGTCTCAAACCAACTTTACATAGCTCCTATCGTCTACCCATACGCGTATTATTGACTCGTTTACCATTTATCAACAGATAAGATTCAATTAACCATATAATGCAAATAAGCCACATAGCCATTCTAGGTTTAAAAAAAATTAGAATCAAAATCGACTCGCTATTCCCTTAACTGGTCATTATCTGACTCGTATCCTATTTTTTGGAATTTATCGGACTCGTCTCTATATGCAATAAGGCTTATAATTAAATAAATATCGAAAGTCAACTAGTGTCTAATGGAAATTAGGATTTAATATTATTTTTAATGAAAACAACTCATTTTCCTAAGTAAAAGGGCTTTCGTTTCACTCGAATTGGATAAACGGTTCAATTATTATCGGATAAATACAGATAAATCAATTTATTATTCAATATAAATAGTTATTACTAATTATTGAACCCTAAAAATATTTTTAAATAATTATTTGGGAAAAATCAGAATTAAAAATAATTTTTACATAATTTTTGGAATTAAAATAAATTTATTATGATTTATTGAAAATTATTTGATTAATTATAAAAATAATTAATCATTTTTAAATAATTAAAAAATAATAAATAATTAAAAATAATAAATAATTAAAAAATAAATAATTTTGATTTTTAGAAAATATTTCAGAATTATTTCTAATATATATTAATTAATTAAATAATTAATCAATTAAAAAATAAATAATACTGATTTTATAATTAATAAAAATAAAAATAAAAATAAAATAATTTTCCAGAAACATGTGTCAGAAACCAAACTATGACAAAATTGGATCAAAATCGGGTAATCCAATCGGGTCAAACGGGTCAAAATCCGGGTCGTGAAGAACACACCGTATTTTGCCCAGAAACTGGCCACCGGAGTAACTTCCGGCCAGCCATTTTCAGGCCAAAAACGGAACCGTTTGGTTCTTTTTTAAGCTGGTATCAATTCTAAATCATTCTGGCAATCCAATTCTGGATACAACATCACGGAATAACTCTTCAATCAACTTTTCAGATCCAACCGACTTCATCTTCGGCGAAGCATCAATTTTCTTCATTTGTACATGAAACCTTGATTTTAATAGCTCAAATCAAAGCTTGTTCATTACAGAATCAAAGCCCTAACACCCTACATACCTCAGCTTTCTCAAAATCAAAAACGTTTAAATCAAAATTGAACATAAACCCTAAAATCGAATTATCATTCACAGCTATCGTTTATTAAATTAACTAACAGGAATCAATCAGGAATCATCAGGCAAAGCTATTCATAACATTAACTTCAACAAATAAACCCAGAATCAAAAAGTATCAAATCGGGTATAAACCCTAGAAATCGAAAATAAAAAACAACGAATTAAAACATGAAATCGATGGTAAAAACAGAAAAAACAGATCAAGACATGTGATTTGAGTACTCGAACTGCTTGATTTGGTGTAGAAATCGGATCAAAATCAACGTTTGATTGTTCAACCCGAATTCAAAACCCGACCCGGAAACCAGAGAATTTTCAGATTTTTTACAGGATTTTTATAATTAATTAATAATAATTAATTAATAATAATTAAAATAAAAATTAACTATTTATAGTAGGAAAAATAATACTCCTAATTTAAATTAAAGCCGTAATTATACATTTATTAAAATTAATTGCCCCCTAATTTTATAATTTTTGAGTATTAAAATTTAATTTTTAAATATTTTATATATACAATATATATGCCAAAATTTCTCAAAATTTGTGAATAATTCAAAAATACAAAGGAATGGTATAAACGAAAGTCTTATAATTTTATAAAAATAAAAATATGATTTTTGTGGGTTTTTAACACCCAATGGGGCCCGTAAAAGTCATGTTTCGCGAAACATGAAATTTTTTAAAATATCTAGATGTTCAGAATAACGCGATGGTACAAGCCGTTCTAAGAAAAATAAAGCCAATTATTTTATTTAAAATATTAGCTATTAAAACCTAGTTCGGGTCGTATAAGTTTTGATACGAAAGCTTTAAATACAAAATAAAATATCTACAAAATACCCTAAAAATACCCGGACAATATAGAATACATACAACACTTTACAGTTAGGGTTTTATAGCTAATTACACATAAATGACATATTAAAACATATAATTTATCATTAATACAATATAATACAAGCGTAATTTCCCATACGTTACAAACTTTATGAAGATGATCCTTCTAACAGACCAACCAAGGGTATAGTCATAAGGGAGGAAAGTCAGGTAGATGCTGAAAGGTTTTTCAGATCTCAAGTTATTTTAACTGCTGATATGAAGCATAAAGGGAAAGAGAAGATATGAGAGAAGTCAAAGATTTCAAAGTCTAAAGCCAAAGATGTTGCAAAGAAGAAATCAGTATCTACAGTAACTAAATCACAAATACTGATAGATCCAATCTATACAGTTACTCAATCTTTTTATACTTATGAAATTGCTGAAGAAGAAGAAATCAGCCAAGCTCACCAAAGAAGGAAGATTTATGGAGCTGACTAGGCTGATAAATTAAACTCTGACATTGCTCAAGTTAAAGAAGAAGTTGTTATTCAACCAATCACAACCTCTGATTCTGCTCATGTTGTTGATTTCTAAAACCTAATCAGATGCTGATTCTGAAGACACAGTCTCTGATAAGCCAGAACTTACATTTGAAGAAAAGAAGAAGCTACTATGGAAAAGCAAAAAACCAACACCTAGAAGAGATTCTTCTGAAACATTAAAGAAGATTTATAGTGGAAGTTCTCACTCTAGAAGACCTGGAATCACAAGTAGTCTTGGAAGATTAAATGTTGATCCATCTGTAGTAGATACTTTAATTTAAGAAAGCATTCAAATTTGACAGAAACTAGAGACAATGTAATGCTTGAAGACTTACAAAAGATCATATCAGTGCAAATTATTATTGATCATGTTGAAGAGAAAATAATTTATTTTCTGGAGTCTGGGAGAAGCTTAAGGTTGAATCAAGAACAGTTAAGAGACAAACCATGGCAGGAATTGGAACTTATTGCTACAATTTGCAAGGTAACTAATTTTGTAACTGCCAGACGGTCTGAATTCATAAGGAAACTGATACAGTTAAAGCAGAGAGGAATGCCTTACAAATCTAACTACATTTCAAAGTACATTGATCAAACTAAATATGCTGTGTATATGACTATTGGAGGAGCCAAGATAGAAATGAGTCTCGGGGCTAAAGTTTTAATCTTTAATCCTGATGGAAATAAAATTGAATTTCTGGAGCTGGATGATATATCTCCCGGGAATTCAAAGTTACATAATCTCAAGGCTGCCATCTATCAGAATGATGAATCAATAGATGAACTCAGAGAACATAAATAGAGGATGCAATGGTATTTGGATGTAAAAGAAGAAAATTTGCTAAGAAAGTTTCTTTAATATTTTCCAGATTGTGTTAGAGTTCAGAATGAAGAGTAAAGTCTGATATTCACTGAAGTAAGAAATAATATACTTACTGGATTTCTGCATTTAGATAGTTTTGACATCATCAATTGGAACTTGTCCATATTTTCATAATGAACAAGTTGAGGGAGATTGTTAGAAGCAATTGATGATATCAACAAAAACTATCAGAATTTCAAATCAGAACTTATATCAATGGATGATGATATCAACAGATGATGATGTCAACGGATGATGTAATCAGTATTTGTCACATAAGTTAATCTTTGATAAGGAAAAGGAAACACTAATTCAAGGTGGTGAAGAACTTTATCTCAGAAGCAATCATACATGGATAGGTTTCCTTATTGTAATAGAATAGAATTCCTTATTTGATTGTATAGTTGTGCTCTATATAAAGCACATATTAGGTTTGTGCTATATGCATTGCGAACATTGTTATATCATTTGCATAACCCAACAACTCTCAAGGATATTTGTTCATCCTTTCGAGAGAGTACATTTTAATCAGTTTTAATATTTTAATATAAAATTTGTTGATTCTGTTGAAGCTTTGTCGAATTATTTGCATAAACTGTATTCACCCCCCTCTACAGTTGATTACGGGCATAACAAATCTTTTTATCAATTGAAAACTGGGAAATTCAATCATTCAAAGGAATTTATTGAATTGGACTTATCTCATTTTAACTAAAAACCAAAGGTTGGGCTGCTGATCAGTCACACACTAACCCCAAACATGGCACACATCCCTGTTCTCAATACTGGATCTAAGGCACCCATTGGCCTATATTTGACCACGAATCTGGTCTGACCACGAATTTGGTCTGACCATGAATTTGGTCCACATATTTTATAAAAACAATCAAATTATAATAATTCAATTTAATAAAAATATTCATTTCCATAAACGGAATCATAATCAACAGTTATAAAATATTTAACTAAAAACAACATTTGCATTTGACAATCAAATCATAAGCGACAAAAGTTTCAATCTTGTAATAACAAAGGTTTCGTATTCATGAAACGAAATCAGGTATATAAGGGTGTGTATTCATTGTATGAAATGTATCTGGTGATTTTGATGTGGTAACATATCGTAGGGTATGTGTTCATAGGATACGATAAAGTATTTGGCTTTTCGAGACTTGAAGGTAGAAAGAATTCATGGGTTTCATTCTCAGAAGTAAAGGTTTACCAAATGTGGTTCACAGCATAAATATGATACCATAATCTTGAAAGAAATATCAAAATCTATGTAACATATATAAGAAAAGATTTAGTAAACTTGCCTTAATTCTGATTCGAAACTCACAACTCAGTCTCATCTTTCCAATTCCACAATCTATGCATATCGTAACTCACCGATAACCTCTGACTATACTTTATTCACTGCACATCATTACTTTCTCGACTTATTCCTTACTCACTTTGCGACACCATTTAACCTTCTGTACATCTTCAATATTGCACATCTCGTCCGGATCCTTAACGAGAATAAGACAATACTATAATCACCAAACAGTCTATCGACTTTAATTTATAACTATCAACCCCGTATCTATCCCCTTCCATATATACATATCACGTATACTGATAAACACTTAACACATAATCACAAGTCAACCTATATGACCTTTTTGACTTACCAACTATCATTTAATACATACTCATGCATTAACTCTATCTTACAGTCAAACCATTTTAGACACAATATTCTATAAACTAACATTTGTATAATTCATATCGAAAATCTGACATTATCTCATCTAGTTATTAGACTATCCCCCTGTTATTCTATTTTAATCAACAATCAATCAAACTGAATTTCAATATCAATCGGAACACGAAAATAATTCACTTATCACATTTTTAACACAAAAAATAAACATATACTTCACATAATCGTCAATTAATACATAATTAGATCATATATAATCCCATTATGCATATCCAATGACATGTACTCACATTTACGACTCAATCATTTTATTACAAAATATTAAAATAGACAATTTACGCTTCTATTCACTTTTCGTTTCGTCTGAAACCAAATTACGGATCAAAATATACGATTAAACCAGTTTAGTGACACCCTTATCAACATATAATTCATATAACATGTAAACACCTATTCCACATATCACATAATTCATATAATGTATGACTCAGCTTATGACAACATTCGACTCGGTACGTTTAAAACTGAAATCGAGCCGATATACAACTTTTTGATATTTATGCGACTCAGAAATGTTTACTGTAAAGACTGAGAAATTATAACTATTTAATATCATAATAAATGGGTATTATAGGTTTTATAATATCATTAAGTGTGATTAGTTGTAAAATATTAGTTGTTATGTGCTGTATGTGTTCCGTATAGTTCGAGGTGTTTTTCAGATACTTTATTGCGTGTTAAATGCTTTTATATCAAAGTTATACGGCCCGAACTTTGTTTTAGTAGCCGATATTTCATATAAAATAATTGGCCTTATTTTGGATAATATGGCGTATACCATATTGATATTCAGAACATCCATTTAATTTAGAAAATATTTTGTTTCATGAAAAATAACTTTTCCGGGCTCCTACGGGTGCTCAAAACCCCACAAAAATCATAATTTTATTTTTATAAAATCATAGGACTTTCAAATATTTCATTTCTTTGCATTTTTGAACTATTCACAATTTTTCAGAAATTTTGACATATATATTGTATTTATTTGAAATTAAAAATTCAAAAATTATTCCCCGTAAATTATTAATTAAGGGCTAATTAATTTTATTTTGAGATATAATTAGGGCCTAAATTTTAATTAGGATTTTTTAATTATAAATAGCCTAATTTTTATTAATTATTTATAAAAAAATTAGAAAACAAACTATTTTCTCTGCAGAAATTAGGAATTAGGGTTCTTGAAGCCTGAAGAATCAAAGCTTATTATCGAGAGTTTCTGAGATCCAAATCATATCATGTGAGTATCTAAACTGACCCTCTTGATCTTTTCTACATGTTTAAACCATCAATTTCATGATTTGATGCATATAATTTCAATTTTAAATTCTAGGGCTTATGATTGAATTAGGGGGTTTTGATCCTAGGGTTATTTGATCAAATTGATTACTTGAATAGCTTTATATGATGATTTATGATTGATTTGTATCAATTAATTCATCAAACGAAAGCTTGAATTGATAGTTCATGTTCTAGGGTTTTTGTGAATTTTTAGTTAATCATTTTTTATTATAGATGAATCTGTGTTTGGATATAGGGGTTAGATTGTACTAGTTATTAGCTTTAATTTGACAGATTAAACATGTAATTTCATGTACAAATAAAGAACTGAGATGTTTGGCCGGAATTGTTCTTGATTTGATCGAAATTTCAGTTCTAGGGGTTATGATGTGTGATTGATGCTTGATTGTTGTTTAGAATGATGTTTAGAATCGAACCCCTGTGAAATTCGAACCAAACTGTACATGGATCGGCTGGAAATCAAGCTCGTCGGAGAACGGGGACGGCGGTCAGAGTTCTCGGGTTTTTTTTGCCGGAATCTGCACGGGGACGGTGGTCGAGGAAGAACATCACCGGGGTTGTGTTCCTGGATGACTGGGAATGGAACTAGGGTCTTAATCGATCGAAATCGATTCAGTAGGATCGAAACTGGATCGCCGAAAACTGGGTTTACGTCGCGGGATTTTAGACCGGCCAGTGACCTTTTTCTTGTTCTTCACAACCTGGATTTTTACTTTTAATTTTATAAATTCTAAAATTCGGTTTTATTTATAAATAAATCTGAATTGTTTTTATTATTTTCAAAAATCCAAAACTTTATTTATTATTTATTTATTATTTATTTATTTATATTAATTAATTATTTTGATAATTAATCGGTTTATTTAGATAATTTGTATTAATTTTATTATAATCCCAATAATTATGGAAAAATCATTTTTAATTATGTTTTTCCAAAATAATTATATTAAAATATAATTAAATATTTAATTAATTTGAATAATTATTATTTTAAATATTATTTGAATTATTCTTATCAACTAAATATTAATTGAACCGTTTATCCGTTTCAAATGAAACGAACACTCCTAAATTCAGAACAATGATATGTTTCCGATAAAAATAGTTTTAAATCCCAATTCCTTTCGAAAACAAGTCGTATTTCGATATTTATTTAATTATAGACCTGATTAATTAGGAATATGAGTCTAATAAATTCTAAAAATTAGGATCCGAGTCTGATATTGTTCAATAATGCGAGTAATGATTCAATTTCAATTCTAAAAGATTAAAGCCTAGAGTGCCTATCTGACTTATGTGCTATGTGATTTATGTGGTTAATCAAGTCCTAAATGGTAGTTAATTATTATACGAGTGAATTATTATCGTACAGGTAGACAATAAGGGCTGTGTGGATTCAGATTGGTATACGATTGAGGTATAAGTCAATTAAATTGGTATCTTTCCTTGATAGATACGAATCCAACGAGCCAGTCCAAGCTTGTGATAGATAGTAGTGATAGATTTGGAATAGATCGTATACCAGAAAAGTTTCTCCCCTATTCTAAATTCGGAATAGTGAATTGTTATGTTTAGTTCTATATCTGATTCAAATTCTTGATACACTGAATATTGATAACCTTTGTTCATATTTACTGAAACACAATTAATGTCTTTAATCATACTTTTATCTTACTTTTGATTACCCTTGATACATTGAATACTCTATTTATATGCCAATAGATCACACACTATCTATATCCTGATATATTTTGATGTTGGGATTCATCAAAGCATACCGATTGTTCCGGATGCTTATCTTTGGACTGGATGGTTACGATAAGGGTCAGGGATGGACGGGACCCTATTTACCAAAAACTGATCGGACCCCTGTTATTGGGCCATAGTGCCTGGGTACCCGAATGAATCTATACAGGTAGGTATAGATATGCACTGTATCCTGACTGATCAGCAGGGTATATGTGCGAACGTTGATTTTGTGTCTAGTCTAGTTTATTGATAATCGTCGACAACAACCTTATTTATCTTTTACATAAATACATAGATACATATAGAATCTTATTACCTATTCATATCAGATTCACTTGACTTTCTTATTATACTATATACATATTGCGGACTTACTGAGCAATTATGGCTCACCTTTTTGTTGTTACTCACTTTATCTTTAAGTAAAAGCTGAGAATGAAGCCTATCCACACTAGGGTAGTAAAGAAGCGAGTGAAAAGGCAGGACCCTCTGGCACCAAGGGTGCTAATCCCAATTCAGGAAGAGAGTTTTGAGCTACCAGAACGGGTTTAGTGTGGATAGATATTGTGTGTGTTTGAATAAATTGAACTTAGTTTTAAAACATGTTTAATTAGTTGGTTTGTAATAAAGAGAGGGTTGTAAGATTTTGAATTTAAAAATGTAATAAAAGTAGTGTTGTGTTATTGTCTTCATACCTTAACCTTAAAGATCCTGAGTAGTAGTTTGAAAGGGGTTAGATATATGTTTATATAATCATTGTACATGTTGATTTGTGTTGGTAGTTGGCAAGTAACCCAAAGATCTAAACCCCGTATATGGAGGGCGTTACAGTTTGGCATCAGAGCTATAGGTTTTGAACCCTGAAACAAGACCACTAGGACTAAGATAGGATATGAAGATTACATATGATTAGAGTAGGATTTTTAGGGTTTTGTTAGATTATAGGTTAAGTATCTTTAAGTTCAGGGAATACAAAGTTGACCCTTTTCTTGTGTTTTGACTATGTTATTAGATGGAGACTTCATCTGATCGTAGACGTAGAGGGCAGGTAGCAGCAGGGCCATCAGCATAGATACTTCCGGCAGTACCTATTGAGCCACCAGTACCCGACATACCTGATCCGATAGACTATCTGCAGTATTTTGAGCCTCAGATACCGCCACAGTTTCCACTTAAGTATCCTTATCCACAGGTTATGGAGCCCAACTACAGCCAGCATTATTTCCAGCCCCTGTAGCAGTGTATGCTCCTATTCCCAAGGTCTTTAAGATGCCACCAGTAGGGTATATGACAGAACAGGATATAGACCAGCCTGTGATGCCAATGGATCCAATGCCAGAGATCATTCAGCAAGATATCGCTGAGGTACCTTCCCGAGGATCAGAGGGAGAGATTGGAAATCCCCATACAGTTCCTTATCATGAATTCACTAGTATGCATGAGGACATGCAGTTCTGGAGGGCATAGTGTCGGGAGATACTTGGTTTGGTTGATCAGTGAGAGACTGGACCGCTAGTAGCTTTACAGCCAAATTACTTCTTGAGAGAGGGATTGAGACAGATACATCATGGAGCTTCCCGAGAGTTGGGAGAGCGGATACATGAGGGCACCCATACCTATGCAGAGTTTCATCGGTCAGTTAGAGTTGCTCAGTCGATTTTGGAGACGATCCGTCATGAGATAGATCGAATATACCAGGTTTTTGAGACAGAGAGGGATAGTCAGAGATGTTGTATGATATGTGATATATGTATATAGAGGCATGCATAGTAGTAGTGAGATTAGGCATGTCTATCTCAATGTTTTGGTTTTTATCCGGCAGCAGTATTTGACAGACTTTTGTAGCAAGCACTCACACCTGATGCTGGTGTTGTTATTTAGAATAACCTTTTTTCCACCTCTTTTCTTTTATTTATTTTAACCTTCAGTATTACAGTATTTACATTTTCTTAACTGTCTTGTATCCTCTTTCATGTTTTTAAATTATGTTTGACTTGTGAAAGGACAAGCAAATAATTTGATAATGATGTTCAGTGGAACATATATATATATATATATAACGTGTTCGAATTGTTTAAACTTTCTGTTCCAATAAAAGTTAAATTATTTCTTTATTTATTATCAGTTGTTTAATGGATTATTAAATGAATTGCTTGTCTTATCACCAGAATAATGGCCCCTAAAGAAAGACTAGATCTGAGACATCTAATAACAACACTGAGGAATAAAACAACCACACCATGAACCGGATGTTTCAGTTGATGCAACATCAGATGGTTATGATGCACCAACAAATGCTACAACAACAAGAACAATTCCAACAACAGATTTTGCAATAGCCACCTCATATTGTCCCACAAGTACAACCACCTATCATGCCTACTGTTACTTTAAAGCAATTCCAGTCAGTGAAACTACCAAGAATTTGAAGGTTCGGCAGATCCTACCAAAGCCAAGACATGGCTAAAAGAGATGGAGAAAACATTTGCGCTAGTAAAGGTCGAGGCAGATCAGAAAACTGATTTTGCCAGTTATTTTATGAAAGGAGAAGCCAACTATTGGTGGGAATCGAAGAAGACTTTAGAGGGTACTGATATTCTGACGTGGGATAGGTTCATTGAGTTATTTCTGGAGAAGTACTTTCCCCGCTACATGAAGAATCATATGGAAATAAAGTTTCTGGAATTGAAGCAGGGGAACATGTCAATAGCTGAGTATGAAGCCAAGTTTATAGAGTTGGTAGGTTTGTGCCAGAGCAAGTGGGTACCAAGGAGAAGTGAGCTAAAAGTTTTCAACAAGGGTTGAAGTCATGGATCTGCAGTGGGGTAGCAGTGTTTGAGTTGACAACTTATACGGTCATAGTTCAAAAGGCCATGATAATCGAAGGAGAAAGAGAGATTTCCTAAAGGGAAAGTGGACAAGGGAATTTACGGAATCGTTTCAATAGAAAGCCAGGATTCCAAGCCCGAACAAATATGAATTTCCGAAGGTCAAACCATGGAAATATCAACAATCGATCGGTTGATTATAAAAAACCGATCAAACAACCAAGATTATCTGGCCAAATTCAAGAACACTCATTTCTCAAACAAATTTGATGAACTATATATCAAAACGAAGCCTGAAATGCATAAAATTTATACATGTATTCAAAATCAATAACAAATTCAAGAACAACTCTAAAATTCGAATTAAAATTTGGACAAAAACTCAAAACTTGTTTTCAATCAAAACAACACCAAAATCATGAAATTTATATACCAAAATGATCCTTGCAACCTCAGGAATCATAATCAACCAACAAAAGAATCAAACAGTTCCTCAAAATTAAAAATTGAATTTAAATGAAAAATACGAAATTAATAAATATTCAACCTTATTCAAAAATTCTGATACGTGTATCACTATTTCGTCGAGAGCTTTGATTTGACTATTCATACGCCTCCATCGGATTCCAGTAACGTCTTCAAATCCCCGTTCGATTGCGAAGAACACGAAGAACGCCGTTCATTTCTCTGGATAATTATAAAAATTTACTATATAATTATGTTTATCTGTATAAAGATAAATTACGGTGAAGGCTATTTATATTTATGGGAAATTAGGACCCCGTTGGATCATGTCAGATATAAAAATCCAATACTTAATAGCTAAGAATAATTAAAATTGATCCAAACGGTCCACATTTTAGGATAATCATCAAAACCGGGGAATTTAATAAAGGTTTGGGGTTCTGAACACCCAAGTGCACGTACTTTAATAAAAACTAATACTTTAATAAAAATATCTTGGATAATGATACTATCCAGATTGCACGTATATCGAGATGATAAAATAATATTTTAATACTCATAAATCTGACACGAAATCTTTGCAGATAAAACCGTACTCCAAATCGAAAAAGTTAAAACACGGAAAATACTCAGAATTACCACATTAGTCTAGAAATCATTTTTCGGAAATATTTCGGTTTGTTGATTTCCTACACCATTGATGTTGCAGGTTTTCGAATAATCACAATAATTAATAATTAATTAGTAAAATCGTCAAATAAATCTGTAACTCATTATAAAATTATATAATAACCAATAGATCACGTGAAAAATATTTAAATAATATTTGACTCATTCTGAGAATATTAATCATCAAAACTCCCAAGTCTGACACATATAAACCGTAATTACTGGAAAATCATTCAACATATATGATAGGAAATAAAATAAACCCTGATTGCATAATTAATATCACATTTATTATACCCGGTTTGGGCTACAAAAAAGGCCCATTTGAAAGGGCCCAAAACAATGAATATTAATTAATTTCATAATTATTTAATATGGGTAAAATCAGCTAATAAGTAGAGTCCAAATAAGAATATCATCCCTTGGAGATTAGCCTCCAAGAAACCTCATGGGACAAGGAATCAATTTCATACATTCTAGGACTCCAAAGTCCACTCTAAATCTGAGACTTGCCGACCAAGTCTCCTAATACTTATCCAATTCAAAGGCATCTCGTGCCTATATAAGGGGATTCACCCTGTAATTCAGAACTATATTTTTTGACTTGATCCTTAGCATACAGAAAGATACGTACGCATCTTGTGAAGGCATATTGAATTGAAACACGAGAGCAGTCAAATAGAGCCTTGAAGCTCACAAACCCTTTCAATAAATACCCACTATTTTTTTTCATATCATTTGGCTCCATCTGTGGGTACACAACAACCATGTTGAACACATGGAGCAGAAGCAACGTCCCTGAAGGAACACCGGTTGGGACAACCTAGAAAATTTTATCTGCCATTGAGATTCCCACTAACTCGACTTACTCCCAAGTGACAATGGATCCTTTGAATCCCCGATCTGAATTACAGCCACCCCCAGTCCTAGGGGCGAATCCTCAAAATTCGAATCTAAATGCACCTTTGGGAACTCAATTCGTGGGCTTTGAGATGTCAACTATAGTACATCACACACCCTTAAATTCCACCTATATGATGCCGATCTACTCGGAGGCTAGAGGAAGTAGGCCACCCCTACCGCCTCGATCCCAGCCTTGGGATGACCCTAATTATTTTAGAGGTCTACAACCAATCACCATTGAAAAAGATGTATCACGACCATATACTACAGAGGAAAGTGGAGAGTCAACTGATGAGGATGCCCATCATAAGAGGAGAAGAAGGGATAAAGAGCTCGTTAAAGGTAGACGCATTGAGCCCGTTGGGGCAGGAAACCTGAATTTCAAGAAGTTCAGGGAGTGGCATCTCAGACTTTCGAGAAAAGGATACATGCCCATGAGGCAGAAATCCTAAGGCTAAGGAGGGATATAGAGAGGAGTCAGGCTAGGCAGCCAACAAGGGCCAACCGGGAAAGAGGAACTAGGGGAACTACCCAGGTCATCGATTTGGAGGAAGCTCGTAGGAGAAAATTAGTGGATGCCCATTGGGGAAACCCGTTTGAGTTGCACCCCCTCGGAGACCCGGACAGCCAACCCCTCCTTTCACGGCAGAAATCATGAACACCCATATCACGAAGAAGTTCAAGATGTCGACTATAAAGGCCTATGATAGAAAAGGAGATCCCGCTAATCATGTCAGAACCTTCTCTAATGCACTATTGCTACAGCCCGTGAATGATGCAATCAAATGTCGGGCTTTCCCCCAAACCTTATTAGGCATGGACCAAAGGTGGTACAGTCGTTTGCCTTCAAACTCAATTGGGTCCTTTAGAGATTTAAATCAAGCTTTCATCAAGAAATTCATCAACAGAAAGGTGCATGACAAAAGCTCTGCTTCTTTCATGGGTATAGTACAATGGGCAAATGAGTCTCTTAGGGACTACTTGAGTAGATTCACAAAGGAGGCCTTGAAAGTTCCAGATCTTGATGACAAGGTAGCTATGATAGCTGTTATGGATAAAAAACTAAGGTTATTATTTTCTGTAATTATGACTAAGGTTCGGGAGCTCAAGGCCTTTAATGGCTGCTCTCGTGTTTCGTAGCTTAACTCTGCCTTTACGAGATGCCTACGTATCTCTGTGAATTAGAGAATCAAGCCAAAAAATGTAGTTCTGATTGAGGGGTAGATCCCTTTATATAGATGTTGAGAGTCCTTGAATTGGACTAGGGATAGGAGACTTGTTGATCAATTTCTCAGATTTTGGATAGACTTTGAAGTCCTAGAATAGAGGAATCAGATTCCTAGTTGGTGTAGGTGCCCTTGAGGCTATCTTTTATGGAATTACATCATCGTTAGGACTTATTTAATGAGCTGGTAATCCTCCTTATTTATTAATTACGAAATTAATAAATAATTAGGGCTTTGGTCCTCATTAAATGGGCTTCGTTATTGGACCGTATCTGGTCTAATTAATTCAACATTTATTATATTTCTAGGCTAACTTTAGGCCCATATCATTTTCCCCCCAACTTCTGGGAACCCGTAAAAGGTTTTGTAGAAGTTAAGTTTGTTTGTTCCCTTACAGGGTATCGTTTTTGCGTAAAGTGTGGAGCGACCTACACATTTACAATGATTTGCTTTGCATGCAGCTTCAAGGCTATTATAGAACATTTCTACTATTTTCCTCACCTTATTCCTTCTTTTTAGGAATTTTCTGGTATTTTTCAGGAATTTTTCCCTTAATTCTGGGATTTATCCGATTTTTCAGGAATTTTCCCTTAATTCCGGGGATTTTTTCCTTAATTTTTTCAAGAATTTTCAACAAAAATAATTTTTGGAAATTATTTTTTAATTTTCCTGATTTTCTGGGATTTTTTTGCCTATTTTCCCTATTTATTGGGAATTTTTTAGCAATTTTCCCTATTTTAACCCATTTTTCTAATTAAATAATCAGAAAAATAGAACTTTTGCTGCTCAATACATCCTAGGCGTTGTTGATCCACGCCTAGGAGACAGTTTCCTAACAACGTCTAGGAAACTTGCGTCCTGGGCGTTGTTGGAGGCTGATGCTTCCTGGGCATTGTTGATCCACGCCTAGGAGCCACACTTATAACAACGTCTAGGAGCAATGCCCCCTGGGCGTTGTTGAAGGCTGATGCTTCCTGGGCGTTGTTGATCCATGCCTAGGAGCCACACTTCTAACAACGGCTAGGAACAATGCACCCTGGGCGTTGTTGAAGGCCAATGCTTCCTGGGCGTTGTTGATCCACGCCTAGGAGCCACACTTCTAACAACGGCTAGGAACAATGCACCATGGGCGTTGTTGAAGACCAATGCATCTTGGGCGTTGTTGATCCACGCCTAGGAGCCACACTTCTAACAACGGCTAGGAACAATGCACCCTGGGCGTTGTTGAAGGTTGATGCTTCCTGGGCGTTGTTGATCCATGCCTAGGAGCCACACTTCTAACAACGGCTAGGAATAATGCACCCTGGGCGTTATTGAAGACCAATGCTTCCTGGGCATTGTTGATCCACGCCTAGGAGCCACACTTCTAATAACGGCTGGGAATAATGCACCCTGGGCGTTGTTGAAGACCAATGCTTCCTGGGCGTTGTTGATCCACGCCTATGAGCCACACTTCTAACAACGGCTAGGAACAATGCACTCTGGGCATTGTTGAGGGCCTATTTGTTCGTAGATCATAGGCATTGTGTACCCACGCCTAGGAGACATGTTTGGTACCACGCCTAGGAATCATGCACTCTGGGCATGGTTGAGGCTTTTCGAGCCTTGATTCATTCAATGAACTTTGGTTTTTGATTTAGAACATTATAGATCTTTTCAAAATTCAAATTTTATGGGCTTCCCGCCTTTATTAGGCCCATTTCTTTAGGCCCAGATACGTTTGTGCATCCTCAGGCTCTTCTATATAAGGGGTGGAGTGTGAGTTCATTTCTCACACTTCACTTTCACAAAATTTCTTCACTTCTACTCTGCAATTATTTTCTCAAAAATCGCCACCTCAAAGCGATTTTCGGCTTTCTACACCACCGCTTTCTGGGCTTATTTTGAAGATTCTGTTTGAATCTTCATCTTATTCGCTTACCTTCAAGAGCATCCTGGGTTTCTGTCTTCATCCATGGCGGATTCCGATTCATCTCACTCCCATGTTCCCCAAGCTGTTGCTCGTCCATCTAGGGCTAGCCGAGGTAAAAAATCTCTTGTACATTCCTCGGTTATTTCTCTTAGGGATCTTTTAACCGAATTCGAGCAAGCCTTCCCTAACATGTTACACTTAGATGCATATAATTATCCTTCTAGATTTGGTCCAGAACAAGTAGGTACCATAGCCCGCCTTTTTGGCATTTCTCACCCTTATAGGGCCGAGGCTCCAGGCCCAAATGATAGGGCCTGCTACCCAAAGCCTGGGGCCATTTGGGTCTATAAGGAAACCTTCTATGCTGGTTTTCACCTTCCTCCTCATCCTTTCGTTTTTCGCCTTTTGGCTGAGGCCCGAGTCTGTCCGACCCAACTCACACCCAATTCTTGGCATTTTATTCACTGTTATATGGCCCAATCTCGTAAACACGGTTTTGAGCCTAATGTTTGTGTCTTTCGTTATTTATTTAAATTTGTAAATGCTTATGAGGACCAAGAATGGGTCAAAATAGTTCATAGATCCTTGGCCCGCTCCTGCTTTATTTCTGGCACCAACCCTGACTCGTATCCAACATGGAAGAGCGAGTGGTTTTATGTGTTTCTGGATTCCGAGGAGGGTTGGGACCATATTTTCAGGCCCAACTTCTCAAAAAGTATAGATGGGTCTTTAAGAGACCTAAAATTGGGGATAGATGAGGATGCGGCCATCAAGGCCATCACAGCTGATAACTTGCATCATTGCGCTCTCATCCTTTCAGAGGGTAATTTGCAAGGTTTAGGTTTAAGTGACCTTGGTCCCGAGGGTATTTCTTTCCCCTTTTTGTTCCATTTTCTTAATTCCTTATTTGTCCTTCTTCTTACGTGCCTGTATCTTTCTGCAGCTAGGGCAGCTTTGGACACGATCTTCAAGAAGTGGGAGGCCCGTGCTGCCAAGGGCTCTGCTGTTGAGACCCACCATGACAAGCGGGTTAGGATTGGTGACGGCCCTTCAGTGTTCAGGAGGCTGTTTCTCCTCGAGATGCTGATCCTATGCCCGTTCTTTCTTCTACTGCTGCCGATGAAGGAAACATTGACATTTGGCCCATCGTGGCTTTCTATGTATTGACTTAGTCGTATTCGAAACTTATTACCCTTCAGGGTTTATTATGTTATTTTAAGTTATTTGTTTTCTTTTCTACTATCCTTTTCAAGTACTTATACTGTTAGTTTGCTAGCCTTTTAAAAGCTATCCCCTATTGTCCTCGTACTTGTACTAAAATAGATAAGCAAACTTAATCATATATAGTATGCACCAAACAGTTCTATAATAAGATGAACTAAACAATTGTAAAACAAGTTTATGGCAACTCTTGGGATTCATCCCTTACACCACTCCTAATAATCCTAAAAAATAAAGTTAAAACATGTAAATTCTAAGCAATCAAAGCTTCAAGGTGCTTTTCACCCTACTTGTCACCTTGACAAGTGAGAATTATGTTTAATGGCTTCACACATAGTAAACCTTCAGGTTTTGTGCATGCCAAGTTCTCGGGACTTCAACACCATCCATAGTCTCCAGCTTGTAGGTTCCTCTACCTTGTACACTCTTGACCTTATATGGCCTTTCCCAATTTGGGGCAAGTTTCCCTTTCTGCCCTACACCAGAAGCTTCCACCTTCCTCAAGACTAGGTCACCCTGTTTGAAGAACCTTTCTTTAACCCTTAGGTTGTAGTAGAACGAAGCCTTTTTCTGATACTCCACTATTTTCGCATGTGCCTCGTCTCGCACTTCATCAATTAGATCCAAGGCTAGTCTTTGCCCTTCCTCAATCTCCTCAGCATTGAAAGCTTGAACCCTGGGAGAGGAATGTGATATCTCTACGGGAACAACTGCTTCTGCCCCATATGCTAACACGATGGGAGTTGCTCCAGTCGTGACTCTACAGGTAGTCCTATAGGCCCATAGTATTGGGAGTATTTCATCTACCCAGTTATTCCTCGACTTCTCGATCCTCTTCTTTAGTCCATCCAGGATTATCCGATTTGCCACTTCCGCTTGCCCATTGGCTTGCGGATGAGCTATAGAGGTAAATCGTAACTCAATTTCGTTTTCTTCACAATACCTCTTGAATTCTTCGTTGTTGAATTGTGTTCCATTGTCAGTGACTAGGATGCGGGGAATTCCATACCGGCACATGATATTTTTCCACAGGAATTGTGCAACCTGCTTAGTTGTGATTATAGCCAAGGGCTTGGCTTCAATCCATTTGGTAAAATAATAGATGGCTACAATCAAAAACTTCCTTTGTGCCGTGGCCATGGGGAAAGGCCCAACTATATCCATTCCCCACATAGCAAAGGGGATAGGTGAGTTGACGGATGTCAGCATCTCAGGGGGTTATCTAACAACAGGTGCATGCTTATGACAGCGCTCACATTTCTTCACATATTCTTTGGCATCCGCCATCATTTCTGGCCAATAGAAGCCTAAACGGGTTATCTTATGAGCTAATGCTATGCCCCCCAAGTGTTGCCCACATATGCCTTCATGTACTTCTTCAAGAGCCAAGCGAGCCTCATCGGGCCTGAGACACCTTAAGTAGGGAACCACGAAAGATCTTTTATACAGAATTCCATCTATCAAAGAGTATCTTAGTGCTCGAACAGCCAATTTTCGTGCTTCAGTAACATCGTTTGGTAACCTGCCAGTTTGAATGTGAGCCTTAATGGGATCAATCCGTGACGTCCCCAGGCCTATTGGAGCCACAAGCTTAACATCAATGCTCCGTGTTTTTAAAACGCGATAGTATACACTTCCAGAACTTTCTTCCATCTCAGATGAAGCAAATTTTGACAACGCATCTGCCTTAGAATTTTCTTCCCTTGGAATGTGCTCAACATGGCATTCATCAAATTAGGTCATCACGGCCCTTACTAGGTGGACATACTTAGCCTTCGTCTCATCCCTTACCTCAAACTCTCCCTTCACCTGGGATATGACCAACTTCGAGTCTCCATAGACTTTTAAGTTCTTGACTCTAAGTGTCCCTGCTAAGCCAAGACTAGCTATCAGAGCTTCATATTCTGCCTCATTGTTTGTGGTTGGGAAGTCTAGCTTCATGGCATACTGAATTAAGAACCCATCAGGGCTTTGTAAAACCAAACCTGCTCCACTTGAATTCATTTTTGATGCTCCATCAAAATAGAGAACCCAGTATTCTTTTTCCTTATTAACCTTCTCTTTATCCCCCTTATCAACTTCCTTGTCTTGAGGTATGTTATCTTCCTACCCCCGACTTCTCGGTTGGGTATGGTACATTCCACCACGAAGTCAGCTAGTGCCTGGGCTTTTATTGTCGTTCGTGGCTTATACTTGAGATCGAACTCTCCCAGCTCTATTGCCCACTTGATCAACCTCCCACTGGCCTTGGGACTGTGAATGATATTTCTCAGGGGCTGATTCTTTAGTACCTCAATTTGATGAGCCTGAAAGTAAGGACGCAGCTTTCTCGAAGCCATTACCAAGGCTAGAGCAAATTTCTCAATAGTTGAATAATTCAACTCAGCACCATGTAGAATTTTTCTGACATAGTATACGGGTTTCTGGACTTTCAGTTCCTCCTTAACCAATACAGCGCTCAAGGCACTTTCTAAAATAGCTAAGTACAAGAATAAAACTTCATTCAAAACTAGCTTGGCCAACAACGGGGCATGCGTCATATATTTCTTCAATTCTTCGAAAGCCTTCTGGTTTTCCTCACACCATACAAAGTCTTTAATGTTTTTTAGTGACTTGAAGAATGATAGGCACTTGTCTCCTGACTTGGAGATGAATCGTCCTAATGTAGCAACCCTTCATGTGAGCTTCTGAACATCCTTGATAGTTTTTGGTGGTTCCATGTCCAGGATTGCCTTTATTTTATTGGGGTTGGCCTTGATCCCTCTCTTGGAGACCATCAATCCCAAAAATTTTCCAGATCCAACTCTAAATGCACACTTTGTAGGATTTAACATCATTTTGTGGTACCTCAGGACTTCAAAAGCTTCCCTTAAATGGGCTATATGATCAGTCTTTACTAGACTCTTGACTAACATGTCATCAACATAAACTTCCATAGTCTTGCCAATTAGATCCTTAAAAATTTTATTTACCAACCTTTGATAGGTGGCTCCTGCATTCTTGAGACCAAACGCCATAACAAGATAACAATAAACACCAAAGTCGGTGATGAATGATACCTTTGGAATGTCGTCCTTGTGTATCTTGATCTGATTGTATCCACTAAATCCATCCATGAAGATCAGCATTTCATGCCCATCAGTGGTATCTATCAAAATATCGATCTTTGGTAACGGAAAACAGTCCTTAGGACATGCATCATTTAGATCAGTGAAGTCCATAAACATCCTCCATTTTCCATTAGCCTTCTTCACCATTACAGGGTTTGCTAACCACTCGGGAAATTGAATCTCCTCAATGAAACCAGCCTCTAAGAGCTTCTCCACTTCCTGTTTTATAGTTTCTTGCCTTTCCAGAGCAAAACTTCTTTTCTTTTATTTTACCGTCTTCCGATTTGGGTCCATATTCAGCTTGTGAGTAATCAGTTCCGGGTCTATGCCTGGCATATCAGCTGCTGACCATGTAAAAACATCACTATTTTCTTGCAAAAATTTCACCAACTCCCCTCTAAGGAGCTCCTCGAGCATTGCTCTAATAAAAGTTACCTTCCCAGGATCTTCGGGGGCCAAAGGAATTAAAACCAAGTCTTCTGCTCGCTTTCCCCTTTTTTCATCATCCTCTCGGATATCCAGATCTTCAATAGGAAGAACCTGCCCCCCAACTTCATCTGCCCTCAAAGAGACCACATAACAGCTTCTAGCCATTTTTTGATCTCCTCTTTCTTCTCCAATCCCATCTCGAGTTGGAAACTTCATTACTGAATGATAAGAAGAAGGGACTGCCTTGAAGGAATGTATCCCTGTTCTTCCCATGATAGCGTTGTAGGTCGAACTAGCCTTCACCACCACAAAGTCCAACATCTGAGTTGCTTGCCTTGGTTCCTGTCCTATGGTTGTTGGCAACTTGATTATTCCTTCTACGGGGCATTCCACTCCTGCGAATCCATATATCGGCATGTCGGTTGGGGTCAATTGGGAGTCATTATATCCCATCCTTAAAAAGGTGTCATGGAGCAAAATATCCACTGAAGCACCATTATCTACAAGGACTCTTCTTACCGGGCTGTTCCCTATAATCGGGGTTATGACCAACGGGTCGTCATGGGGAAATTTCACACCTTCCAGATCAGCATCATCAAAAGTCATTGTTACTCCCGTCCTGGCCCTTTTCGGAGCTTCCCCAACAATATGCATAACTTCTCGAGCATATGCTTTCCTGGAGTTCTTGGATAACCCAGCAGCAGTTGATTCTCCAAAAATTGTGTTGATCACAAATCCTCGGGGGCAAGGTCCTCTGGAGATTTCGCCCCTGATCTTCTTGATCTCTCCTTCGGTCATCAAAGTTTCTTCTCGCGTTGTTGCTTCTATCCCCTCCTTCTCCAGTATATTTGTTCAATTTCCTTTTTCGAATGAGGAACTCAATTTTGTCTTTTAGCTGTCTACACTCATCAGTGTCATGACCAACATCTTTGTGAAATCTGCAATACTTGCTTTTATCTAGCTTGGCAGGATCAGCTTTGAAAGGCTTAGGCCAACGAATATCTCTATCTTTCTCGATCTTCATCAAGATCCGGCTTCTAGGAGCATTCAGCTTAACGTACTCAGTGAACTTTTGCCCAAGTCCTCCCTTCTTAGGGGTTGAATCAGAATTTTGCTCGGTTCTAGGATACTTGTCCTTAGTAATATATTCCAGGTCAGTTTTCCGCTTCTTGCCTCTAGTGGGCTCATTACTTACTACGGTCTTCCTCATGCTTTCTTCAACCTTGATATACTTCCCTGCCCTATCCTAGAGCTGCAACATGCTTTCAGGGGGACGTTTAGCCAAGGACATTTTAAAAAACTCATCCCTAGTTCCTTGTTGCAGTGCTATCATGGCTACCTTATCATCAAGGTCTAGGACTTTTAAAGCCTCTTTTGTGAAATGATTCAGGTAATCTCTCAAGGATTCTTTTGTTCCCTGCACAATGCTCATAAGAGATGCTGAACTTTTCTCATGAACTCTCCCACTGATGAAAGCCTGGCTTAATTCTCTGAACGACCCAATAGAATTTGGGGGCAAGCGACTATACCACCTTTGAGCCATATTCGACAGGGTTTGAGGAAAGGCCCGACACTTAATAGCATCATTCACTGGCTGCAACAGCAGTGCATTAGAAGAATGTTCTAACATGATTAGCGGGATCTCCCGTACCATCATAAGCTTTTATTGTTGGCATCTTGAACTTCCTAGAGATATGGGCATTCATTATATCAACAGTGAAGGGTGGAGTAGGATCATCAGGATCGCCAAAGGGAAGAAGATTGCTTGGATCAGCCCTTGGGACAATAGCCCTTCTCTGCACCGGACCATCCAGGTCTATGATGGGAGGAGGATTTCTCCCCCTAGGAGGTGCCGGGGGTCTGGTGGTCTGGTACGCCTCCAGGTCGCGCCTCAGCCTTTGAATCTCAGCCTTATGAGCCTTGATTCTTTCCTGCACTTCTTGGGGATTCGTCCCTTGGGTGCTTTGAGGGCGTTGCCTGCCATCAGCCATCGGCTCTTTGCCAGCACGTCTCCTTCTTGGGGCTACTTCATCATCCGAAGATTCAGAGTCTCTCTCAGTGTAAGGACCAGAAAATTCCCGATCCACAGGGATAGGAGCCAAACCTCGTATGTATGGGGCCGATCGCCCTCGTGCTTCACTCCGCCCAGCATGTCCACTTCCTCCAACCTCGGGGTAAAGGGGCATCCCATAAGGGGGGTTAGTAGTAACAACAGTTGAATATTCGTACCCGACTGGTCGAGAATTCACAGGTGCATGTATTTTTTGAACTTGAGGATTCGTACCTTGAGTAGCCGAGGGGATCGTCCCTTGTGGCTAAGGTTCAGTTGCCCCTATCTGGGATTCTCCTTGTGTGGTTGCATAGGTTGAGTGAGGAGGCACCTCCACAGTTGAAGAAATCACTTGGGTTGTCCCCGTTGGTGTTTCTCCTCTAAGGGCTCTAACTGTTCTCCGTGTTCTCACCATGGTTACTGTTGTACTTCCCACAGATGGCGCCAAATGTTATGGATAAAAAACTAAGGTTATTATTTGCTGTAATTATTACTAAGGTTCGGGAGCTCAAGGCCTTTAATGGCTGCTCTCGTGTTTCGTAGCTTAACTCTGCCTTTACGAGATGCCTACGTATCTCTGTGAATTAGAGAATCAAGCCAAAAAATGTAGTTCTGATTGAGGGGTATATTCCTTTATATAGATGTTGAGAGTCCTTGAATTGGACTAGGGATAGGAGACTTGTTGATCAAGTTCTCAGACTTTGGATAGACTTTGAAGTCCTAGAATAGAGGAATGAGATTCCTAGTTGGTGTAGGTGCCTTTGAGGCTATCTTTTATGGAATTACATCATCGTTAGGACTTATTTAATGAGCTGGTAATCCTCCCTATTTATTAATTACGAAATTAATAAATAATTTGGGCTTTGGGCCTCATTAAATGGGCTTCGTTATTGGACCGTATCTGGTCTAATTAATTCAACATTTATAATATTTCTAGGCTAACTTTAGGCCCATATCAATAGCGGTACAAGAAGGAACCAAGGATGAGTTCTTCAAGATTTCTTTGGCCAAGAGGCCAACAGAAAATATGCTATAGCTCCAGAGTAGAGCAGGGAAATATATCCAAGTGGAGGAAAGCATGAGAAAAATGGTGATAGACAATGAGCCTGTTGCCCAGTAAAGTAATTGGTTAAGAGGGGTTAGATATAATTAATAAACAAATTGATGTATTATGAAAGTAAAGTAAGAACAAATGAATCAAATAACAGTTTATATTGATCTTTAATAAACTGTTACAAAACTCTCTCAAGAACAATATTCTTAAGAGCTTCTAGGTTATGTGAATACCCGAGTTCCACACTTAAAGTGTTAACCTATTATGTGTTTATATAATACACAACTACAATCAATCCTCTATCAATTACAAGATATGTTACAATATAATTCTAACATTTTCTATACATATCTAAATCAACTACGATCCTATAAGTCTGCACCTTCTGATTTATCTCGCAGTCCTGACTTATCATCCAAGTCATTCTCAATGAATAGCCTGATAATTAGATATATGTTGTAACTTTAACGGATAATCATTTGTATATATCAACGGATGACTGAAGATTATCAACGGATGATAATGAAGCAACCAACGGATAATCATATCACAACAGTTGATCATATCCTGATTGTTAGATCCTGATTCTGGACTTTTCCAATTCTCAATAATCTTCCCTTGTTTAAGCTTTGCAAAATAAACATAAATTCTAATATAATTGTCTAGTGCCAAAAACCAGATAGAAAAACTAAGTAGTGTAAAGCTTACTTTATTTCATACTTTGATCTTCATATTCCGTGATAAATTCTACAGTATTTGTGAATAAAAGCTTTAACTCTATCATCAATAGTTTTTTAACAGAATATCTTCTAACTTGATCTTCAAATTCTTCTCATACTCTGTTTTATCAAATAATTGATTGATAACAACTCTTCAATTTCTGATTTGAGCTCTTTTTGTCATCATGTCTTCTAGTGATACATAACAAGTTTTTCTTCTATCAAGAATCATGGTTATATGCCTCTGAGTAACAACATTTTCAATAACAGTTCCTTCTTTCTACATGTTGACTTCTTATCCTCTGATTTTGATGTATGTAGGAACATATGATCTAAAATAATATTGACCATCATCCAGTATCCTTATTCTGATATTGGAAAGAATCATGTTTGACCATAACCTTGAAGTTTCATCTTCAACTAATAGTAAATATTGAATGTATTTCAATTCCTTTATAGACATGATCATCAGTTCATCAAGTGAAAGAACTTGAATTTGATCATTTCGCAGTAAGAGTAAGATCTTCTGTTTAGATTCAGAACCATCATTTTGTAAAGAATAATCTTCACAGCTTCAAGTCTATCTAGATAATCAGCAGTTACTTCCTGACCAGGTCTATTAGCATGTGTGAAGTTCAACATCTTTAAATTGACAAGTTGTCAATTTAGCTTCATGATGTCCTATTCCAGCTCTTGTGAATGGTTCAATCAACTTGAGATTCTTCGTTTGTACTAACCAAGACTTCTTATCTCCCATGGTATTAGAACCAAATAAAGCATCCATCCTTATTCCTCCAGGAGTAAAGCTCAATTTATCATTATAAATAAGATCATAATTTTTCTCCATTTGTATTTGTTCTTGATCTTTGGAAATACTAGAGCTCTCCTTTATGCTCTTTATGTAACATCTTCACATTTGTACTCCTCCATATATTCCTCTTAGATCTTTTAAGCATATTCTTGTATACTTGATCTGCTTTGTCAACAACAATTTTGATTTTTCCTTCCCGTGCCCTTTCTTCTCTGTCAAAAACCATTTCTCCTTCCTTGAAATTTTCAGCATTAACAGCTTCAACATAAGTAGAGAGAATCTGTAAATCCATCCAAAATAAAACTTCTTCTTCTTCAGTTTTCATAGAATCATGAGTCACTATCAATCTTTTAATGTCAGAAAAAGAATAAGAACTTGTATCTTTGTTTTCAGGATTTGAACTTGGAGTAACAAGAGCAGCTTCTATGTTAGATCCATATGATCTATCTTTAGAGACTTGAGTTGACTGTGTCTTTTGACTTTGAATTCCAGTTCCAGTTGGAACTTTCACAGCATCAAAGGTTTCCTTCTCTTGTTTGTCACCATCATCATCAGAATTGGTATTTCTCCTCAAAACTGAATTAGGTTGACATTTTGTCTTCGGTACTATCTTCCCCTTTTTGGCATCTAGACTTTGTAGAAGAGAGAAAATAACATCCAACTTGGAATTTGTAGCATTCTGACCAGCTTCCAAAGCTGTTAGCTTCTCAGACATGTGATCTTGTTTTGCTTCCAAGATAAACAGTCTCTTTATCAAACCACTGTGTTTGTTTGTACCTTTAATAGTCACAGAAAGATCAACAATCTCTTCTCTAAGAGTAACATAATATTGCTTGAGGGCAAAGACAGAAGAATACAGTCCTTTGACTAACATTCTAGTGGACTTGATAGATGCTTTCATATCAGAATTTAAAACTAATTGAACATCATGATCAGCTAAAGTCTAAGTAGATTCCATAGATTCTTCTCACTGGGTAATCTCCAAGAATGATTCCATTCATGAGCCTTATGGGGATGTAGAATAGAAGCATGACCGGATGATGAACCAAAAGTAGACAATTTAGATACTTTAATACTAGATTTCAAAGCAACATCATCAAGATTATCATCATTAGAATCATCATAATCATCTTGATCACCAGAAGTTTTCTCATAAATATCAGAATCAAAATCAAAATCAGGAACTATGCGTTTGGGCTTTAAATTAGGATTTGACTTAGAAGGCTTAGTTACCTGTGTAGATCCTGTAAGAAAAGAACCATGAGTACCTAAATCTCTATGTTCTTTTAAAGTGATCTCATCACTTCTTACACCACTCATCTCATGACTCTTAATAGTCAGAGTTTCCTCACCAAGATTAACTAAATCCTGACACTCATCTACCTCTCCTTTTTCCAGGTAAGGATCCTGCCTCTCTTTAATTCTTTTTCACTAAATCTTTTCTCTCATTATCACATGAAAATCTCATATAAGTTTGTCCTACAAAAATAAAAGGTGGCTGAGAAGAGTTATCTGTGATCATATGACTAGAGGTATTGCTTTGTAAAGGTTTAATCATATTCATGACATCATATAAAATAGAGTGTAAAGAATTTTTACCTTGAGTAGTATAAACCATTGGTATATCCGTGAGTGCACTACAAGAAAAAAGTCCATAGACATCGCTTTTTGACCGATGTCTATGTTGTTTCACAACCGATGTTGATGTCGGTGATGTCTATTCTAGACATCGGTGGATACCCGATGTCTATACTCGATTAGACATCGATTTTAGTTAAAAAATAGATGTCTATGTGTTGATTATTTACATAAAATGCTATAAATAAATTATTTAATAACTAAATTACACCTAATTAAACATGTTAAACACATCATGAGCTATGTTTTTTGTCACAAAAACATCGATAATTTTGACAGAGGTGATGTAAAATGGCATATTAAACATCTGTTTCTTTAATGAAAGGTGATATCTAATTTAGCATATAGACATCACTTTTTTCTAGAATGAAGTGATGTATATGTATCATTTAGACTTGAACATGTTAGTCTTTCACATCAGTTATTTGTCTGAAACTGATGTACATTGCGTTTTTTGACATCAGTTTTGTTTGGTTAAAATTGATGTTTATAATGTCACTTTGACATCAGTTTTATCTTAAACAAAGTGATTTCTATGTTTCATTTAGACTTGAACCTGGATTTCTTTGACATCAGTGTTTTACCTTAAAGTGATGTACATTATCTTTTTTGACATCAGCTTTTCTTATATACATGTCAAGTGCTAAACACTGCTAACACAAAAAGAAATAAACAAGATTTATGTAAGACCATGTAAACGGGTAGCCAGTATATTGAAAATTTCTTCAATCAGTAGTAATATCTCTTAAACTCTCTCCTGCATAGCAGGTTTACTATACATACACCTAAACACTAATGACCATAAAAGTAAGACATGATGTATATGAACGATTAGCTGCCTAACATTTACAGATAAAACTCAGATGCCACTGAGTCATTCTGTACTCGTCTTTCATATTATCTTCTAAAAGAGCTCCATTAACTGCTGGACAACATCTGATGAGCAAGGAAAGTAAACACTGCATGTTATTAACTTTATACAAGCAAAGTTTATCCAAAAGTATAATGATCGTAAGTTATATACCTATTGCATAGCCAGTAATGTTTAGTCTAGTAATAATAGACTCCGGATGGCGACCTCATGAGGAAGTGTTTAGGATATTGGAGACATTTGTTTGAGGAAGCTCTCCAGCCAAAAAGGAAGAGAACAAAGCAAGTGCACAAGAAGGCTGATAACTTGGAACAAAATGTTGGGATCCCCTTACAGTCACAAATGTCAAATTTTTGTATCCAACTGCATATCCTCCCACCTTGAAAAACATCATCGAAGAAATTAATGATTCATGATTTGACAACTAGAGGAAGGGTTTTGTGTGTGCTTGCTGATAATGTAGTATTTGTACCTCAGCCTTAGTGTACCAGGGGTACCATTGTGTTTTGACTATAGTTTGAAGATAGTCTATGGCATATCTTGTTGTTGTCACTGACACTACGCCATCCGTGTCCCCGCTGCACTGATGCCAGACACTGATGCCACTACACATAAGATGAATTTGTTACTTCATTTGATTAACATTTAAATCATAACACCTGACAAAAAAAATCATAATATATATGTTACAGTTATTTGTCTTTCATGGATTTTTACACAAAGCTTTATAAAATCTTCATTAACCTGTTTGCAGGAAAAACATCCATAGCAGTATAGCAGTATGAGATGGATAAAAGTAATGGTTTAAAACACACAGGAACAACCTCATGAAAAGGAGGAAGTAGCCTGATGGCCAAGACCTAGCCCCTGTGACCCATTCGTTTGATTCTCGCCTCTGAATACTTGCTAGGATTAGGAAAACACTACAGGGCCAATGAGAATAATGAACCTGAGGGAAACCCAAAGAACTTAACATTAGTTTCCCAGTTTGTTACTTTTACATACTAGATATAATTAAACCAGGAACAATATATAAGAAAACAAAGATCACTTAATACATCAAACACATAGAGAATCATACCTTCTCAACGATAGATATGAGCTTAAAAGTCAAGTACAGCCCCGCAATTAGAGATGAAAAGAGGCTTCCATATTCATTGTTCGAAAAGAAACGATACCAAACTGGAGCCGGAAGGAAAGCACGGTATAGCAGTACAACATACTCGACTAAAGTTAACATTTTTCCCTTGAAAAACATTTACAGTTAGAAAAGAAATATAATCTGCAAAGAGTTAATATCTTGTATGAAGTTCTTTCACAATTTTTTTTATTATGTGGTGATACTAACATAAATATTTTTAGGTCCTTTGTTTTTAGTGTACATTGGCTCACCTGCTTACGGTACATTCTACCCCTGCTATTTTTGTAGTACATCAATATACTACACTTAAGAATCATTGATGCCTGACGAACCAATGCATCTGAAACAAAGCAGATTATCATAATACATGGAGTGGCAAATAATAAGGTTACTCATATCAACATACACAACACGTTCTTTCTCCTGTCAGCTGGAGAAAACAGAAGAATTTAAAAAGAATGTGTAGTAAGCATAATATAGTTCTACTTCTATACACTGTTTAAGAGATATTAAGAAATTTCCATGATTTTGTTAACATGTCTCAGATGTGTAAATTCAGTAGACAAAAACGCAAACAATAGAAATACAAGTTTTACACATTTCAAACAGCTCAGATTACTCTATTTTGATTAGATAGCACAATATGCAGTATAAAATTAGGTTTTCTTCAAATGTAATATATACTATAGAAAAGATACCAACTGCTTGCGGAAAATGGAATGAAAAAAGGGTAAAAACATATGAAGGGGAAGAGAAGTATGGATAAGGTAGGTTGAAGGGTATAATGGATTGCAAAATTCTTGTTCACCTATATAGCCAGACACAGATGCCACTGTTCATAAGTTCCTTGATAACTGGCAAGACTGTTGTTGGGGCTTCCGTATAATCAATTACACCACTACAGATAACAACGTTATATAATTAGTCAGAGTACCAATTGTAAGTCAAATAATTTTAAGATTAGATGATAAGCTGTGATTTAACAATCTACTAGATATGTGTACCTGCAAGATTCCCATGTCTTTGGAGGAATAGTGACATGAGGGCATCTATCTCTTGTAATGAACGGGTACACCAACAAGCTCTTCTATTCTTTCCATGTAGTCACGTGCAGCCTTTGGCAGATCAGAGTAGTTTCTGATGGAAGAAATATCAGATTGCCAGCCAGACATTTTTTCATATTCAACCTGAGGACAAAAGTATAAATAAACAATCAACAAAAATACAAGTCTTTCAGCATAGTGATACACCAGGAGCTGTAGCTTCAGCATGATAGACTATGCAGGTAGGATTGAACAAGTACAGCTTAGTCAGGCAAAATACAGTCATATCGGGCTTCATTACAAAAAAGAGATACACTATCAAGATGACTCATTTGGTTTGATATAGGAAATAATTAGTTTTGGTAACAGGGAATCCTTCATGAATATAAGGTATTGAAATGTAAAACAAGATGGATCAATCGGGCTGTATATTGCAAAGAGCTTTAAAGCAGTAAATTTTAATATGTTCAGTTGGAAAAATGGAAATAGATAGCACATAAGATGAATTTGTTACTTCATTTGATTAACATTTAAATCATAACACCTGACAAAAAAAATCATAATATGTATGTTACAGTTATTTGTCTTTCATGGATTTTTACAACTTGTTCCTTCTCACGTGATTGCTCATTCCACTCACCTTCACAAATCTTTCATCATCTTTTACCAATAATCTATCAGATCTACTACTATAGTCTCTTATCTCCCTCCCTTCTATTTTTTTCTTTCCTTCAGACGTGATACTGTCAGTATCAATCTTAGAGTAGTAAGGCACATGCAATAGATAGTAAAGCATGTGACCAGTAGTAATCTATTGTTCCTTTAAATTGAGTTTCCTCGTCTATGTATGCATTACCAATCTGCAAATTAAGGTACTCCATGTCAGTTATCATTGTTCATGTTTTATACGTGCTACCATGAAATGATTTCTATAGGTTCCATTTCCATTTAGGCCATGAGATATATGCTCCTTCACTACTAAAACCCACCTGCAGACTGTAACTAAAATCACTACAGTTACGGAATATAACAAGAAAAATAAAATCCACTAATCAGACCATAATATCAAAAACATCAAGCAAAATAACATCATTTCTTACATGCCTAAAATACTACATTCCAATTACAAAAATATAAAACCTCTACAATTCCGCAACATAGCTATAAAAATCATCAAACCAAATTAACCACCCGATAAATACCAAATCAAACATAACATCAGTCATCAAGCAAAATGGCTTCAGGATATTTAAGTAAAATGTGATTTCTTCTCAACACCGAGAACGATAGTATCACTACCTCTAACATCGACGGAGGCGTTACCTTTACGGACAGCTTCGATAGCGTATTTCACTTGAAGTAGATGACCCTCCGGTGAGAACACGTTCATTGCTCTGTCATATCGAGCCATCTCTCCTTTATTAATTCTAACAAATCAAAGTAAAAAAACATAAAACTAAGTATGACATTAAACGGACCTAGATCGCAAAGAATTTCATATTTAGCTTTTGTGTGGTAGAAAGAATATCCAGAACTTGAAGCCACGTATCATGATTGATTTGCAATTCCTGTATAAAACAAATTCAAAATAATTAGTAACACCATACAGTACTTCAATTTGGATTTTATTGTAAAAAATCCCCAATTCTAAAAACTAGGGTTTCGATTTAAAGGATTTTGATTAAAAAACTAGGGTTTCGATTTAAAAACCCAGGGTTTCGATTAATGCAAAAAAGACCAATTAATTTTACTTTATAATATGAAAATGAAAAGAGAAATAACCTAATTGAAAGAGAGAGAGCTGATGAGCGAAGAGAGTAGAGAAAGCTGAGAGAAAAAGAGAGCATAGCAGATGTGGTGAGAGGTGGTGAGTAACAGTGAGTGAGTGATGAGAAGGGTGTGTTCTTGTCGGAGAGAGAGCTGTGAGAGAGAGTTGTGAGAGAGAGCTGTGAGAGACAGAGAGAGCTGTGAGAGAGATGTGAGAGAGATGTGAGAGGGAGTGAGAATGAGAGAGTTTTTAGTTTTTATTTAATTTGAGAGGGGGAAACCTAAAATTGTCAAGGAGGGAATAAAAATTTTGTTAAGGGGGAAAAGAATTGAGGAGGCCGCGCATTCCATATTAAAAAACTCAACTTAAGACATCGGTTTTCAAATAGACGGTGTCTTAAAAATAGAAAGACATCGAATAAACACGGGGTGATGTCAATTATGTTTGAGACATCAGTGGCATCAGTGACCGATGTCTAATGTGTGATGTCTATTAACATTTTTCTTGTAGTGGTGGTTGTACAAAAATGATTTCAATCTTATCTTGAGAAGTAATCATTACATCTGGATTTGTGGAATGAGGAACAGCTTCATTAGGGATTGTCCTTTTGTCAAGAATGTGCTGCTTGTCAGGAATTTATTCCATATTAGGATTTGATACTAAGTCTGCAATAGTACTTTAAAATGTTGGTTCTTGTGTGACTTGAGGTGTAGAAGCTTATTCAATCCTTTGAACTGAAGGTTCTTATGTGCTTCCCTCAAAGATAGGATCATTTATAATGACATACAATCCAACAATGTGCTTTTGATGAGCTTCCTTGTCTTGTACTGTCTTCAGAATGTCATTAGCCACATAAATATGACTTCCTTGAGCAATGTCAGGAATAGTCAGATATGATGTTATGCTTGCACCTACACTTTTAGCAGGTGGTTCTTGTGTAGCTGGGGCATTAACAGGTGGATCTTTACTTTATGAAGATGGTTCTTGTGTACTGTACCCCTTTTGCAGTGATTGAAGTTTGGTCTTTTTACCTTTATAAACTGTGAAAGTATGTGCTTTTCTCTTTATAGACTTCTGCAGACCAACTTCTTTAGCAAGTTCAACTATCTTGGCTGTTTGAGATTTATTAACTTTCTGATCAGGAATTGTCACTATCTTGTCAGGAATTGCAAGAGACTTGTCAATCATTTGACAATGACTTGTCAGGATGTGTAGATTCTTGATCTAGAGCAATATCAGTAAACATTGTAAGACCATCTGATATCATTTGAACCTTTTATGTTGCCTTCATCAATTTTTTTCCTTAGGCTTAACAGCTGCAATTAAACTTTGGCCTTTTTCTGCATTAGCACCAGTAAGCTCCACTGGTCTAGCGGGCTTCTTGAATATAATTTGATCATCACTATCGCTCTCAGTGTCTGATGATTCATCAACCAGCTAACACCGGCTCTAATTTGCCTTCTCTTTCTACCTGCATTCTCCTTGATTTTTGTTATTGATGAAACACTTTTCTTCCTTGCACCACCTTTGTGCTCCAAAGATTTAGGTGAATAGGACCAACCTTTAGATGTGATTGTCTCTTAGACACATCAGTCTTAGCTATTCTCTTTGATTTTGCCAGAGGTGATAGAGTGTTTTGATTTAATGGAAGAAAATTAGACACTTTGGTCAGGAATAAGGTTGGATATGCCCTGTCCCACAGTGTCGGGATTTGGAAAACTATATTTTTGACGCATTTTGTTAGACAAAAGCACCCATAATTCTCGTGGTAAAACTGTTCCTCTTCTAAAAGTATCTTTCCTTTTTTCTAAATCAGTGAGAGATTTAAAATTGATTTGAAAGATCATCAAAAGTTCATCTTTTTCAAAACTTTCAACAGGTAAAAGACAAGTAAAAATAAATTGTAAAACCTAGGGTAACCAATACCATTTTGTTGTTATCAGGAAATACTGTATAATATCATCTGAATCCTGTCAAAAACCTGTGTGCTTGATCTATTCGTTAATATTAAAATAGCTTGAGAATAGTTAGTTGTACACATGTGAAATATGAATGTTAAGCAAAAAATATGAAATCAACAGTATTCACACATGCAAACATCAAAAGAAGAACAGTAATGACAGTGAGACATGATAGTAAACAACAGAGAATTTTCATTAATAATAATATTTAAATTCAAGAGAGACTACAAAATAAAGTAATCCTAACTCCTAAGAACTATAACTATTCTTCCTTCGCCTTCTTGTTGTCCTCCTTGTTTTTCATCTCTCGCCTACAGTATATGCGAGAGATGGATGATGTAAGAGAAATAATGTTCTCTTATAACTCCAAGAGTTCGAGTCGACTTTGCTCTGCCTCCTCAGCCATTCGCATCTCTTCGTAATGAACGTCTAATTTAAAAAGATGCAACTCAAGCTGATCATCCCACCAAAGATGATTAAAAATCGTATGTGGAACTTTAGCAGGGTGAAAAATTTGACCATTAATTAGGACTCTCAGTCCGAAAGGATCAATATAAAGTCTTCCTTCTTCAGGATTAAGAACCGACAAATATACTCCATATTTTTTAGTATAGAAGTGAGCCATTGAAATAATGAGTGAAGATTTGGAGATTTTGATTTAGAGCTTTGATGTAGAGAGAGTGAAACGTTTGAGTAATGTGTGAGGTTTCTAAGAGATAGGAAGATTGATTTTATAGCTAAATCCTAATGGAAAAATCTAAAGAGACACCTTTGATTAACCATGTAATAATGAATACTGCATGCATAATCTTACACGTATCTAGGCAAATAAAGCAAAGTCTCTTTACATGATCTTATTCCCAATATAAAACAAATACTGATGATAAGTTTATCTTGATTACTCAGAGAGAATAAAACAACTTTATAACAATTAAAATCATGAAAGAAATAATATTACTGTCCTTTTTAAAAAAAATCATGTCTTGTCCATCATTTACTGAGATAAAATTTGTAATCCAAAATTAAGAATTTAATCATGATTTCTCCCCCTCAGCATCTGCATTGATTATTTATTGGGAAAATCAAGAATATTTTCTCTATTGACCAATCTGTTAGAAATTGACAATTTATTAGTAATGTGAATTACATGATTAGTTCCATGCAAAGACCCCCTTGTAACTGTGCTATCAGTTCCTGATAGATTTACGTTTCTCCCCTAAACTTGTGTATTATCATCAGGATTTGCCTTCTTTCCTGATTTAAGATTTTAGTCCACAAGTACAACATTTTCATGATTGTATTCTTCTCTCACCAAGTCATTGAGATTATTGAAGTTGAGATGAGAAAGCTTCTTGTGCTAATTTCAACTTTCATCTACTAATACCTTGGTTACCAGACAAGTTTCAGGGCCATCAGTATTTGCATAAAGTTTGGCTTCATAAATGCTTCCATATCTGTAAGCTTTGAAGACAGTTTTCTTTGTGATCTTATGAACTACTTCACAGTGCGTATCATAGAACGCGACGTAGAAACCTCTGTCAGTAATTTGACTAATGCTCAACAAGTTGTGCTTCCTTCCATCTACCAGAGCTACATTTGAGATGATGACATTTCTAATGATTATATCGCCATATCCCATTATTTTTCCTAGATTTCCATCTCCATAATAACCATTGGGCTAGCCTTCTCCTCATATCCTGACAACAGGGATTTAGTTCCAGTCATATGTGCTGAACATCCACTATCAAAGAAAAGCACATTCTTCTTGTTTCCCTATAATAATAAATATGGAAATCAGTCAGAATTTTTAAGAACCCACACTTGTTGGGTCCTTTTAGAGATCTTACGTATTTTTACATTAGCAGACTTCTTGTAAGGATTTGTCTTGACATTTTTGACTCTATAAGATGTATGCACATTCAGTTTAGCAGTTCTATTTAAAGCATCAATTTTATTGAACTTTAGTAAAGAATCAAAATTGTTGTGATACAAACTATGATAATCTTTACAAGTGTAAATAGAATTCCAACTATTATCATAATGGAAACAAGGATTTTTTGATTTGTATAGTACTAATCTACCACTAATACAGACTCAGGAATCTTAGACACTTTCTTTTTAGGCATCCTGTAATCAATAGCAATATGATTAGCATTACCACAATTAAAACAAGCTTTCCTAGGAGCATCAAGAATGTAGTTATAGTTGTTTGCCTTGTTTATTCCTTGTTTTCCGAATCTACCTCTCTTAGACCTAGATTTGGGAGTCATAGAAATTACCTCACAAATTTTCCTATTTAACCGACTCTTAGAGAGAAGTCCTATATTTTTGCTTTTCGTTTGTTGCATTTTAGGATCTTCTTTCTTTTTAGGACTCTAAGTTCAGCTTTCTTTTTAGCAGTATTCTTAGAGGTAGTGCCAACTTCATAGACAGAGTGTTATTAATGGATTTATTGATATTTCTATCATTAAATTTATTATGACCTAGATATTCTTTCCAGTTTTTATTACTGATGAAATTATGAACATTCTTTCCTGAAGTCATCCATATTTTAAACACTTCATTTTCTTATTATAGAACTTTCTCTAGTCCTGCATACTTGATGTTCATCTGAGTTTCTTATGTTGTGCCTTCTTACATGCTTTTTTATTCTCATACATGCAAACTAACTCAGCTTCCAAAAAATCATTTCTTTCTCTCAGCCTCTTATTATCAGCAATCAAACTAACACTTTCAATAGTCTTACTTTTAAAAGTAACATGCAAAGAGTATAAGAAAATTTTTAGTTCAGATAAATTATCAGTATCAACAGGGAATATAACTGAAAGTACCTTATCCGTTCCAGGGGCATCCTCTCAATGAGTTGCCATGGGTGCATAGCCTTCATCATCTTTGTCAGTTCCTGATGAGTTTATCCAGTCTCTGTTAGAGTTTCTTGTGACCAAAGTCTTTCCAATTGTCTTGGGGCACTCAATATCCAGATGTCCCCTTTCATTATAATTGTAACATGTCACCTTGGTCTTGTCAACCTTCCTTCCCTTGGTGTACTGACCATCACCCTTTCTGAACCTGCATTTTCCATTACCAAAAAACCTTTTGTTGAAACCACCTTTCCTCTGCGGTTTTGCAAACCTCATCCTTATGAAGTCTTTCACAAGCATTGCAGCCATTTCAACAACTTGAGAATCATCCAGATCAATCTCAAAATCCTCATCAGTATCTGTGTCAGCATCTGATACATCATCAGTATCTAACTCTTCCGCAATGTTCCTTCTCCTAGACCTCTCACTCATCTTTTCGTTGCCCTTATGACTCTCAACATTAAGAGCCATAGTTATCATCTTCTGTCCCTTTCTATTTTTCATTTGCTGAATCTCCAAGTCATGAGTTTTCAGCATCCCACACACTTTATCCAGAGTCAGAGAATCAAGATCATATTGGTGCCTAATTATTGAGGCCTGGGTATCCCAATCTTCTGGAAGAGCTCTCAGAAACTTGGTGTTTGAGTCTTCTCTTTCATATTCTTTTTCTACCAATGATAGATCATTCAACATTGTCTGAAATCTATCATATATATCAGTAATTAACTCATCAGTCTTGGCATCAAATTGCTCAGATTCTTGCACAAGAACAGCTTTTCTGTTCTTCTTCATTGCCATTGTACCTGGGCACTATGTCTTCCAGGCATCCCATATCTCCTTCGCAGTCTTTCAGGCAATCACTCTGTTTGACATCATATTGTCCAAACTATTGTGTAGAATATTCTTGACTTTAATATCCTTAAGCATTACAGCTTTTTCAGGATTTGACCACTTTGATCTTTCCTTCCTGACATAGTTTTCAAGAGCATCTACAGTCATAGCTACAATTTCCATAGTGTATGGAGGTCATATTCTAATGATATCAACATATGCATCATCAATAGCTTCAAGGAACGTCAACATCTTTACTCTTCATGTAGAGTAATCATCTTTCTTCAGGATGAGAATTATCATGCTTTCATACTTACTTCCAAACATCTTGACCTTTGCAAATTAACAGTTAATTTGACCGCTCTGAAACCACTTGTTACCCAGTAAAGTACTTGTTTTAGGGGGGTTGGATATAATTACTAACAAATCAATGTATTATGAAAGTAAAGTAAGAACTAATGAATCAAATAATAGTTTATATTGATCTTTAATAAACTGTTACAAAACTCTCCCAAGAACAATATTCATAAGATCTTCTAGGTTATGCGAATACTCGAGTTCCACACTTAAAGTGTTAACCTATTCTGTGTTTATATACTACACAGCTACAATCAATCCTCTATCAATTACAAGATATGTTATAATATTATTCGAATAGTTTCTATACATATCTAAATCAACTACGATCCTATAAATCAGCACCTTCTGATTTATCTCACAGTCTTGACTTATCATCCAATTCATTCTCAAGGGATAGCCTGATCAACGGATATATGTTGTAGCTTCAACTGATAATCATTTGTATATATCAGTGGATGACTGAATATTGTCAACGGATGATAATGAAGCTTCCAACGGATAATCATATCATAATAGTTGATCATATCATGATTGTTAGATAGATCCTGATTCTCGACTTAGCCAATTCTCAACGGAGCCCGCTGGTAGCAAGAAGAGAAAACAAATTAAAAATACAATGCAAAGGACAAGTATCCTAGAGTTGAGAAAGACATTGACTCAACCCCGAAGAAGGGAGGGCCTGGATAAATTTTTATTGGTTATGCTAGGTTGAACGCTCCTAGGAGCCAGATCTTGATGGAAATTGAGAAAGACATGGATGTTCTTTTGCCTAAACCCCTGATGGTTGATCCTTCAAAGTCAGATAAAGCAAATATTGTAGATTTCACAAAGATGTTGGTCATGACACCGATGAATGCCGACAAGTGAAGGATGAAATTGAATTCCTTATTCAAAAAGGGAGAATGAGTAAGTATACTAGAGACAGAGAAAGAGGAGAAAGAAACAATATTGGAAGAAGGAACTTTGATGATCGTAGGAGGGATTAGGATGATAAGGGGAGAAATCCTCAACCCTGAAGACTAGTGATAAATACAATTTTCGGAGGACCAACTATTGCTGGTTCATCAAAAAACTGAAGGAAAACTTATGTTAGAGAAGTAATGCATATAGTAGGGAAAGCTCCAAAAAGGACTAGGACATGAGTAGCAATGGTATTTGACGATTTTGACTTGGAAGGGGTCAAATTTCCCATGACGATCCCCTTGTCATAACATCCATAATAGGAAACATCCCGTTGAAGGGATAATTAAGCTGTGTCTAACAATGGGACAGGAGACAAGACAGGCCATTCAGATGCTAAACTTTGTGGTGGTTAAGGCTGGATCAACATATAATGCGATCATGGGAAGAACAGGAATATATGCCTTCAAGGAAGTCCCCTCATCCTACCATTTTGTGATCAAGTATTCGATCAGAGACCAAATATGAGAAGAGATGGGAGACCAGAAGATGGCCAAAAGCTGTTATGTAGCCTCACTGAGGGCATATGGAGTAGGGGCAGATCTTGCCTATTGAAGACTTGGATATCCGTGAGAGTGACGAGAAGCGAGGAAAACCAGCCGAAGACTTGATCCCGGTTCCTTTGGATCTCGAGGACCCCAAGAAAGTGACTTTTATTGGAGCATCATTGGAGGAACCCCTTAGAGGGAAGTTAGTAAGGTTCTTACAAGAAAATAATTATGTGTTAGCATGGTCGGCAACAAATATACCCAGTATAGATCCGAAATTGATCACCCAGAAGTTGAACGTGGATCAAAATTGAAAGACCGTGAAGCAAAAAAAGGTTTTACCCCTGAAAAGAAGGAAGCTATCAACCAAGAAGTAGAAAAGCTCTTAGAAGCTGTGTGACGCCCTCCAAACCCGGGTCAGAAGTTTGGGGTTCACAACACACACACCTTATATAAACCTATTTATGAAAATAAAATATGCAATGACCCTACTTACCATAAGCACGGATCACAACAGGTTAAAGTATGCACACAAGCCACAACCTTATTTATATTATATGGACCAAATCCCAACTAGTTTAACTTATAACTGAAAATAAAACATTCTTACAAACTTATAAACTTGAAATAAAAAAAAGTCTTCCGCTATCTTAATCCGTCTCAACCTAGAATTCTAGATCGCACACTTTTCTGGGGATCCTTGTTACCAACTATTTCCTTTTTAACTAAAGAGAACATAAACATATTCAGAAGAGTGAGCTAACTAGCTCAGCAAGTCATAGTGGCATTACTGAGATTAAACAATGATCAATTGAAATGATATAAGGAATCGAGTTTCTTGATAATCAATGATTAGAATTGGATATTCACTTTTATTTTAAAAACCAAGGTTATGCTGCTGATCAGTCACGCACTAACCCCGATCAAGGCACACAACTCTGCTCTATATACTGGATCCAAGGCATACATTGACCTAACATGACCACGAATCTGGTCTGACCACGAATCTGGTCTGACCACGAATCTGGTCCACATTTAAAAATAATCCAATTCTATAATAACAATATGATAAACAATGTAAATCAATAAGAAGAATCATAAACAACATTCATCCCAAAGCATAGGGTCATTTGTAAACATCATAAAGGTATAACAGGGTAGGTACAATGATTGGCTTCCAGCCTGTAAATGAATAAGATGATAGAAGAACAAAGGTTTAATGGTTACAAGGATTAGTCTTCTGATGTATAAGGTATGAAGGTTGGAATGTTAAACAAAACCATTTCAATGATCTGTGTAGGGTATATATGTATTTATGGAGTAGTATCGTGTATATATGTGATTCGTATATGGAGATTCAACAATCAATGGTTTACAAAGAATAAGGTTTACGGCTCAAAGATCAAATAAGGGTTTAGGGTTAAGTACTTTAAAGCACTTACAGTATAAAACAGAACTATTCCGAATATATATCAGGATGATTCAAGAAATACTTGTCTTATCTCAATCCACTTTCACTTCACTAGCATTCATCTATTTATCCTTACTCACTGACCACTTGCTTTCCGTTTCTATGCCTCGCTTCCTCTATTAGACATCACAAGTATGTATCAATACTTATTCTCATCTTATTCCATTCGTTACAAGCTTCTATCTACCCTTCGTTTCACCCAAATCCGACTTAGGTATTGAAAGTTACGATAAAAACCGTCAAATAATATTCACATAAGCCGATTAGCAGATAGTAGGTAAGATATTCTATAAAAATAATTTTTCAAAGAAAAGTTGGGGTTAAAATGATTTTCCAGGTATTTAATACGATTTTTGAACATTTTTCGGAGTTAAAATGGGTCAACAAACCATTTCATAAATAAATAAAAAGGTTCAAGTACCTGAATCTGACTTTAAAATCATTTACTAATAATTATCGATCCTTGAAAATAATTTAAAATAATATTTTAAAACTCGAAACTATTTTTCGGAATTTTTTAAATCAAAAGAAATAATAAAATCTAATTAAATAATTAATTTAAATTAATTAATAACTATTTAAATTAAATAATCAATTAATATTTAAATTAAATGACCAATTAAATAATTAATCATTAACTGAAATTAATTTATTAAATAATTCAGATTTATTTTTGAATTAATAAATTCAGAATAAGAATAAACATAATGAATTTTGGAATTTTAAATAATTAAAATTAATTTTTTGAAAATAAACTAAAATGAAATGTAATTTTTGAAAACTCCAAGGACAGAAACGTGATTTTTGTAAAATAGGGGGTGAAATGGTAATTTTACCATCCCCCTTCTTCTCCACCACGTCGGCCGGAACTCCATGACTGCCGCCATGGAGCTATTTCGGCGGCCAGCAAACACACCTAAAAATGCATAAGAATCACGGGAACTATTATTTGATGACCCAGGAGCCCAATTCTGCTAACAATCCGTGCAAACATTCGACGTATCATCCGGAAAATCGAATACTTACCCTCTGTTATTCAAACTTATACCATCCATTTCCTTTTTATACGATCTATTCATTGTTATAAACCAAATAAACTAATAAACCTTGAATAAAAAATGCCCAAATTCAATTAAGAACATTCATACCCTTATAACCCTAACTTTAATAATTCGAGAATCAAACTCGGTTTTCTTTATGTCATTGAACTCCAAATTTAACATATAATAGACCAAAATGATCAGAATAAAATTATCTACAAGATGTAATCATCAAATCACACAAAAAATATCAAAATTAAAAATTTATATTTTAATCATAATTTAATTCGAATTTAAATAAAAAAGTAGGAAAATACCTTTGATTTCTGCAGTGAAACAAGTTGTAGAATTTGAAAGTACTTTTCACAAGCTTCGATTCGGTTACTCACACGCTTGATTTCAATTTCGATAACACCTTCCTTTTTGGGTTTGATTTTGAAGAATACAACGAATATTAGGGTTTTTTCTGTAAATTATATAATTTAACTGTTTGCTTATGGTAATCTGTGTAGAATAAAATACGGTAAGGGTGTCTCCCAGCTGATCTCCTTGATACTTTTCATTAAACTGCATTCTATTTAAGGTACGAATTTTTCACCTAAAAATTATTTCTGAAGTCTTGTCTATTGACATGGTCAAATAGTCTCTCTCGTTTATTTGTTTGGTGTCCACAGTTTTCTTAGTTTTATTGTCATTTTGTCTTTCACAATTTTCAATGGCGTCGATAAATAATATAACACAAACTATGAATAATATCATTCTTGAGGATGAGGAGGAAGGATGGATTGGCTTAGAGGACATTGGGGGACAGGAGCAGTTAAAGCAGTCTCAGAGTTTCGATGCAAAGTTATGTTTAGTGGGTCGTTTTATCGCTGAAGGTCCAATTGATTTCCCTGCTATGCAACAAACGTTAGCAGCACTATGGAAGCCTGGTAAGGGAGTTTCATCAGAGAGTTGGATGTTAATCTGTTTTTGCTTCAGTTTTATCATGAGATAGATATAAAAAGGGTGATTGATGGGAGTCCATGGACGTTTAATAGGAAGGCCTTAATTATTAGTCGTATGCAGAATGGGGAAAATCGACGATATGTAAAGTTAAATGCACTGGATCTGTGGGTTCAAATATATGATTTGCAGCCAGGTTTTATGTCAGAGAGAGTTGTCAAAGAGGTGGGGAATTATATTGGTACGTATGTGGAATCCTGCCGAAAGAATTTTAATGGAGTATGGAAGGAATATATGAGGGTGAGGGTTACGATTGATTTGTCAAAGCCTCTAAAACGTCATATGAAAGTGCGTAAAGCTGGGGAGGAGTGGTTCTGGATTAATTTTAAGTACGAAAATGTTCCAACTTTTTGTTTTATATGTGGCTTATTGGGGCATTCGGATCGATACTGTGGTCGTTTGTTCGATACTCCTGAAAGTGAGATCACTAAACCATATGGAATCTGGATGAAAGCACCATTTAGGAAACAAACTAAATTAATCGGTGAAAGGTGGTTGCGTACCGGAGAAGAAGAAGATTATCGGAATTCGTATGAAGGCGGTGATAGGACGCAGAAAGGAGTTGTTACAGGTAGCGTGAATCAAGGATACGATAATGGTGGTCAGTATTCTCAGGAGAAAAATAAGGGTGTAGAAGATCGTGGGAGGGAAGGGAATTTTCGGAATCAGTTTGTTAGCGCGAAATATGGCAATTTGAATGAGGATACGGCTATAGATAAGGGATGTCCCAATAAAAAAGGAATAGCTATTGTGGAAAATAAAAAAAGGAGAACGGATGATGGGCTGGGTCAGGAAGGCATATTGGGCTTGAATACAGACCTGGGAGTAGACACAAATGAGGATGAAGTAATATATATGGAAAATATTGGGAACATAAATGCAAAAGAGACTGAAGTTTCAAAAAACGGAAAAGAGGCGGGCTCCGAGAATGGAGTTCGCCTATCATTATGAGTCTAATAAGTTAGAATTGTCGTGGGCTTGGGACCTTGCGGAAGGTTCAATTCCTTAAGGAAATGATTTTCCAAAAGAAACCCAACTTTGTGTTCTTGTGTGAAATCTTATGTAAGAAAGATAGTGTAGAGAAGATTAAGAATTCGATAGGCTTTGATGGTGTATTACGGTGGAAGCTCAGGGCCATTGTAATATCCGGGATATATCGTGTAATTATTTTGCTATTAAATAATTAATATGTGTTCAGTATTCATTATGTGAATTAATTGTTAAGTGTTATCTGTGTTTGGATATTTAAAAATAATATTAATTGAGTATTTTAATTTTTATATGCCCAAAATAAAATATAGATAATTGTCATATCTTCCTAATCATTTTTATGTTGATTTATGAATTTATAAGAATTATATGAAATTTATAAAATCTTTTTCCGAGTATTTAAAATCTATTTTATAAAAACGGGAACCAACCGACATCATCTGTTGTTACGTTTTTGGAACCCGAAACTCTTCCGAGAACTCCTTCCTAACCTAATTGTAATATTCCGAGCATATTCCATGTTTTGACTTTTTCGATCCGCTGTACGGTTTGTTCTGTGCAGGTCCCGGCGCAACATTTTCGATACAATATTCATTTCGGTAAATCAATAAAACCCGTATTTTCGATAAACGGGAGCTTTTTATTAAACTATCCCAATTATCACCTCGTAGTACGTGTAACCAGGCGCTGAGACCAAGACCGCAGTACAAATTGTACTGATTTGGATAATTATCCCGAAAACCGATACCGTTTGGATCAGTTTTTATAAATAAACGTACCGTTTTATATCCGGAATGATCCAACGGGATACTAATTTTCCGTAATTATAAATAGCCTTTTTCCGTATTTTATTTTGTATCAAAATCATTTGCAAACAGATAATTATATAATTTTCTGAGAAAACCCATAATTTCATAAACTGTTCTAAGAATCAAACAGCAAAACGAAGGCATTACCGATCTCTGTTTTCAAAGCTTGAGTACTTAATCCAAAGGTTTTGAAGTGTTCTACCAGATTCTGAGCTTCGTTTTACTGCAGAAATCAAGGATATTTTTCTATATTTTTATTTATTTTCGAATTAATTTTATTAAAAATATGAATTTTTGTTCGGATGATTGTTTGTATGATTTGATGATTGCATGTTGTAGAGCTTGTTTTCCTGATGATTTTGATATATTATACGTCTGATTGGAGTTCAATAACATGTTCAAATTTGAGTTTGATTTTCGAATTTTAAAATTAGGGTTTATAACCCGTATGAATGTTCTTAATTGAAATTTGGGGATTTCTTATTCCGGAATAGATAGATGTCGTGGTATAGTGGGTTGTGTTCTCTATGAAATTTGCAATCCAGTCGTACAAGTTTCATGAATCAACGAGGTCTGTAGAAGAGGGAGTTAGGTTTTAAAGTTTTCGTCGAACTCGCCGGAAACCGACGAGTTTCTTGATCATTTTCCGGCTAACTCCGGGATGATTGGAATGAATTGATGGTATGGTTGTGTTCCTTGTGAAGTATAGATTAAATTTGGAGTTTGTGGTGGTGGGAGGAGGCCAGAGTTGAGTTCTCCGGCGAACCGGACTGTTTTCCGGTGAAAGGCTGGAAAATTGCAGTTTAGTACCCCAACTTTTGAAAACGATGAAGTTCAGTCCCTGAACTTTCCAGAGTTTGCAAAAGTTGGATTCCTGTTTTAAAAATATTTAAAAATTCGTTTTAATTTCTGAAAATACCAAAAATTATTATTTTAATTCCGAAATTTATTTTTAATTCGAAAATAAATCTGAATTAATTAGTTAATTAATTTCAGTTAATTTTTAATTGATTAATTGGTCAATTAATTCGAAAATTAATTGATTAATTGATTTAATTAATTATTAATTGATTTTAATTAATTATTTAATTAGATTTAATTATTTAAAAATGATTTAAAAATTCCGAAAAATAGTTTCGAGCTTTAAAATATTATTTTAAATTATTTCCAAGGCTCGATAATTATTATAAAATTGTTTCGAAGCCAGAATTGGCCAACCGAACCCTGTTTATTACCCCGAAATTGATCCAATGACCCGTTTTAATTCCGAAAAATATTTTAAAAATCATTTCAAATACCTGGAAGCCTATTTATGACCCGAAACTTCTTTATAAATGATATATCATTGATTATGTGACGTATTATGTGTTATATGTGACTTGTTGGTTGACTGTCGGTCTGTGTATTCGATGTTCACATGTTTATTGCATAACTTTCAATCCGTTAATCAGATTTGGGTGAAACGAAGGGTAGATAGAAGTATGTGTTGAATAGAATCGTATGAGTTGATTATTGATAGATGCTTATGATATGTGAGCAGAAGAGGCAAGGCGTAGGAAAGGGAAACAGGTAGTTGAGGAGTAAGACGGTTGGGATTGGAAATGAGTGCAGTGTAGTAAACAAATATCAGGCAAGTGTTCTGACCTTTCTCGAGATATTATCGTGATTGATATTCCTGTTTTATATTGCAAGTGCTTGGAAGCACTAAACCCTAAACCTTGATTCTAGTTATCGATCTTGAGCCGTAACCTGATTCTTTCTAGACCATTGATTGTTGTATACCCAATCACGAACCTCAAATATATGATACTACTCCACAAATACATACAAACTAAATACTATACACTGAATCGAGTTACCTACATACTCAAACCATTGTACTTTATGCTTTGAAAGACCAAATCCTTGAAACCCTGAAACATTGATTCATTATTATCCAATTCTTTCATTACCTAGCATCCAAACTTTGAAAATGCTCTTTTGATCCTTATGCAGATTAAAACCATTTCATTATGGAACATCAAATGTTGTTAATGATTCTGGTTATTGTTTATTATTGTTTATTCTGTTATTATGGTAGAATTGGATTGTTTTTATAAAATTGTGGACCAAATTTGTGGTCAGACCATATAATGGTGAAGTTAGGCCAATGTGTGCCTTGGATCCAGTAGTTAGAGCAGTGCTGTGTGCTTTGCTCGGGGTTAGTGCGTGACTGATCAGCAGCCTAACCTTGGTTTTTAAAATGAAAATATAATATCCAATTCTGAATCATAATCCATTGTACATTTGATATCATAACCATATTTACCTGATGATCATTATTCTCAGTTTTGTCATTGTAACTTGCTGAGCTAGTTAGCTCATTTGTGCGATGTTGTTTATATTCTTTCCAGTTAAAAAGGAACCAGTTGATAGCGAGGAACCCCATTCCAGCGCGAGAGCTAGGGTTCAGGTTGAGGAAGCTGAGCTAGTAGGCTTCTTTTGGGATAAATTACGTTTGTAAAAGTTTGTAATAATGTTTAATACTCAGTTTCGAGTTTGAATAGATGGGATTTGAATGGTTTGTAATATAAGTAGATGTGTTTGGCTTGTATGCATACTTTAACCTGTTGCTGTCCGTGGTAGTTGGTAAGTAGGGTCACTGCATATTATTATTATCTTTATTATTGTTATAAGCAGGTTGTAAATAAGGTGTGTGTGTGGACCCCAAACTTCTGACCCGGGTTTGGAGGGTGCCACAGCCATAGTGGTGGTATTGCTTTTCTTTGGCATAATAAGGAGGAGATGTAACTGAATTCATTTAGCAAAAATCATATTAACATTAACATATTAATGCAGGGGTGGCAACTTTTCAGAGTTATGGGTATATATGGGGAGCCAGATAGAGCTAAAAGGAGGGAGACGTGGAACTTGATTCGGTCTTTAGCTAGTCAGTCTATTCTTCCTTGGTGTTTGATAGGGGACATGAACAATATTTTAAGTCAAGAAAAAATTAAAGATGGACGATTATATCCAAGTTGGTTACTGCAAGGCTTCCAAGAGGTCATTGAAGGGTGCGAATTGACTGATATGAATATGGGAGGATACCTTTTTACATGGGAAAGAGGGCATGGGTCTGCTAATTGGGTGGAAATTAGACTAGACAGAGCTTTGATCTCAAGAAACTTTATGAATCATTATAAGGATGCGAGATTAACAAACCTGGAAGTCACGACCTCAGATCATTGTCCTATTTTGTTTGAACCTTTTATTCAGGTTCATTCGGTTTCAGTTAAAAGGTTTAGATTTGATTACGCTTGGATTCGAGAACCTATGTGCAGGAAGTTGGTGGAAGATTCATGGAGTTTATATCAGGGGCAATCTCTCCAAATTAAAATATCTAAATGCTCAGATGTGCTTCAGGAGTGGGGTAAGAATGTTACTGGCAGTTTCAAGAGGCGTATTAGTCATATTAAAAAGATTTTGAAAATTTTGAAGGGGCGTAGGGATCCAGAATCTGTTAGAAAGTACCATGAAGAGTTAAAGAACTTGTCAGAAGTTTATATTCAGCAAGAAGTTTTTTGGAAACAACGGTCGAAGCAACTGTGGATTAGGGAAGGTGATAGCAATAGCAAATATTTTCATGCAACGGCTAAGACCAGAAGGAAAGTTAATCATATCAGTAGGCTGCATAACAGTGAGGGGCCGGTTGTGGAATGGGATTCAGGGCTGCAAGATACTATGGTAGAGTATTTTGAAGATTTATTCAAGTCCTCAGATACATCGTGGGAAGAAGTGATTAATTGTATGACTTTGAAGATAACAGGTTTTCAAAATGAGGAAATGCTTCGACCTGTAGATGATGAAGAGGTGAGACATGCATTTTTTCATATGCATCTAGAGAAGTCTCCAGGTCCGGACGGTATGAGTCCAACTTTTTACCAAAAATTTTGGAATATTGTGAGGAACGACATCATTCAACTGGTGAGAAATTTCTTTTTAACTTGCAGTTTTGATGAGCACTTAACAGATACTAATATTGTGCTTATTCTAAAAAAGAAAAGTCTGGGTTATATGACTGACCTTAGACCCATTTCGTTGTGTAATATGGTTTACAAGAAAGTGTCTAAAGTGCTGGCTAACAGACTTAAGGGAGTGATGGATAAGGCTATTTCAGAATCTCAGAGTGCTTTTGTTCCAGGTCGTTTAATTACGGATAATATCATGATCTCCTATGAGGTGATGCATTACATGAAAAGGAAAAAAAAGGGAAAACTGGTTGGATGGCCCTTAAGTTAGATATGAGCAAATCATATGATCGAGTAGAATGGGGATTTTTAAGAGCAGCCTTGACGAAGTTGGGATTTGTAGGTAGATTAGTGAATTTGTTTATGGCATGTGTTACCTCTGCAAGGTACAAAATTAGTCATGCTGGCAGGGAGTTTGGTGATATCATTCCACAGAGGGGTCTTCGGTAGGGAGATCCTCTGTCTTCCTATTTATTCTTGGTGTGTACTGAAGGATTTACTTCTATTATTCGAGATTATGAAAGAAGGGGGTTGATTAAAGGGATTCAAGTAGCAAGAGGGGCTCCGTCGTTATCACATATGTTTTTTGCAGATGATAGTTACATTTACTGTCAAGCTAATGAAGCTTCTGCTAATCACATTGTGGACATGCTATCTAAGTTTGAAACAGCCTCAGGTCAAAAGATTAATCGAGAAAAATCTTCGATTTTCTTTAGCAGAAATACAAAGTCGGAGGTGAAGGAAAAAGTTTGTGAAGTACTGAACTTTCATGAAGTGAACGATAATACTCATTATCTGGGTTTGCCAAACATTTTAGGGAGAAAGAAGTCTGTTATTTTGGGATACTTGAAAGATCGGTTGCAGAACGGGATTCAAGGATGGGATAAAAAGTATTTATCAAAGGGCGGGAAGGAGATTTTATTGAAGACAGTGGCTCAAGCTCTTCCTAATTACGCTATGAGCATTTTTTTATTGCCATTGGAGCTTTGTAGAGATATGGAGAAGATCATGTGTAGGTTTTGGTGGAAGAGTTCGTCTGAGAAGAATAAGGGGATTCACTGGATGAGTTGGGAGCGTATGTGTAAGAGTAAGGGTAGTGGTGGTCTTGGGTTTCGCAATTTACACGACTTTAACGTAGCTCGGTTGGGAAAACAGGGATGGAGGCTGATTATGAACCCTCAGAGTTTGGTGAGTCGAGTTTTTCAAGCAAGGTACTATCCTAATGGTACTTTTTTATCTAATGGGTTGGGAAACAGCCCGAGTTTTATTTGACGTAGTGTGTTGGAGGCTCAAGTTTTGTTGAAAAGAGGGATGTATCGTAGAGTGGGAGATGGTTCTAGGGTGAGTATCAAGTTAGATCCCTGGTTGCCTAATGAAGAGGATCCATATGTTTATTCGACTAGCGAGTCTATAGAAGGTCAAATGGTTTCTTTTTTAATGGTTCCAGGTCAAAGACGTTGGGACGAAGAGGTAGTCACAGACATTTTTGACACCAGAGATGCTAATCTGATTATGAGTATCCCTTTGCAATCTACAGGAGTGGATTCTTGGTACTGGTGTAAGGAGAGAATGGGAAATTATACAGTTAAGAGTGCGTACTTGCTGTTACAGGATATTAAAGGAGGTTATTAGGTGAGTTACAATTCGGGGTTCTGGAGAAAGTTATGGAATCTTAAAATTCCATCGAAGGTCAAGCATTTTCTCTGGAGGGCGATAACAGGCTGCTTGCCAACAAAAGACCAACTAAGGGTTAAGAAGGTATCTGTTAATGCTTTCTGTCCAGTGTGCAACTTAGAGGAGGAAAGTGTATGTCATTCTTTTATCAGCTGCTCGTTTGCAAAGTCATGTTGGGATAATTTAGGCATCAGGTTCACAGTAGATGTCTTTTATTCATTTTTTGAATGGATTAGTTCAGTTTTTAAAGTCTGCAGAGGTAAAGATTTACAACTAGTGGCTATGTTGTGTTGGTCTCTGTGGAAAGGAAGGAATGCTTTGGTGTGGAATAATAAGGGCATGGTGGTTTCTGAGATAGTAGAGTCAGCAGTTTCAATCCTTAGTCAATGGCATAGTGCTCAAGACAAGTTTTTTGATCCATCTCTTGGTTTTATGACTCATATTGATGGTGATGAGCACTGGTGTGTTCCAAATGATAATATGATTAAGGTCAATACGGATGCTGCTATCTTTGATAACTCTCAGTGCTTTAGTTTTTCTGTTGTGGCTCGTGATCATGAGGGCGGGTTAATAGAGGCAATTTCCAGGTGTGAGGGAGGGCAGCTGGCTTCAAAAGTGGTGGAAGCATTAGGTATTAAGGAAGCACTAAGCTGGATAAAGAGGAAGAGTTGGATGGAGGTAGTGGTTGAGACAGACTGCCTCGTGTGTGTCCAGGCTATTCGCAGTGGTTCTGTCATGCTGTCTTATTTTGGAAGGGTGATTGCTCAATGCAAACAATTACTAGAAGAGTTAAAAGATAGAAATGTGTCTTTAAAGTTTGTCAAACGGTCTGCAAACAAGGTGGCTAACTATTTAGCGAGGCATACTTGTGTTATTTCTGATCGTGTATGGAGAGTGGATAATATCCATTCGGAGTTTATTGATGTATTGTCGAATGATTTGAAGTATTAATAAAATTTTATTTCTGTGGCAAAAAAAAAATACGGTAAGGGCTATTTATACTTATGGAATATTGGTACCCCATTGGATCATATCGGATATAAAAATAGATTACTTAGCCGCTAAGTAATAATAAAATCGATCCAATTTAGTACCAGTTTTAGGATAATTATCAAAACTGGGTTTTTTGTTTTACAACCTACGAGAAGATAATGTAATATTTTAATCAAAATATCTCGTTCCTCGAGAATACGGGTTTTTTATTGATTTACCGAAATGAATATTGTATCAAAATTTTTGCGCCGGGAGCTGCACGAGTAAAACTATACTCCAGATAAAAAAAGTCAAAACACGGAAAATTCTCGGAATAATCAAATTTGGTTAGGAAGGAGTTTTCCCGAGACTTCCGGGTTGTAAAAACGTAAAAGCGGTTGAACTTGGACAATTCCCGGTTATACAAATTAGTTTATAATTACCTGAAAAATATTTTATTAACTCTATAAATCCTTTATAAAATCATATAATAACATATAAATTAATAGAAAAATATCCAAATTATCTATACTTTATTTTGAACATATAAAAATTAAAATACTCAAATTTTATCACCTATAAAGATCCAAACATCAATACCAATTATCAAATAATTCACCAAAATTCATATAATAATCATATAATAATTATTTATTGACAAAAATAATTTCAAGATATATCCAGGGTATTATATCCTTACCCCGTTAAAAGGATTCTGTCCCCAGAATATCCTAAGTAAACAAATTAGGGTACTTTTCTCGCATATCATTTCTAGTTCCCAGGTTAATTTTTTAACCTTTGGGTTTCTCCACAATACTCTTACTAAATTTACAACTTTATTTCTTAACACTTTTTCTCTCTTCTCTAGAATCTCTATCAAATTCTCAACATACGACAAATCTGCCTGAAGTTCTATCGGCTCATATTCTATCACATGCCTAGAATCTGGAGTGTACTTCTTAAGCATTGACACATGAAAAACATTATGAAAATGTTCCATATGCGGGGGTAACACCATTTCGTATGCTACCTTGCCGACTCGTTTCGGAATTTCAAAAGGTCCAACGTATCTAGGACTCAGCTTCCCTTTCTTTCCAAATCTAGACAATCCTTTCCACGGTGAGACATTCAACAAGATTATATCACAGTCTTCGAATTACATATCCTTCCTGGATTGATCAGCATATTTCCTTTAATGATTCTGCACTACAATTAAGCTTTTCTTAATAACCTCGAAAACTTCTTTTGTTTGTTGTACTAACTTGGGTCCAAGTATCTTACGTTCTCCTACTTTATCCCAATATACTGGTGATCGACATTTGCGTCCATAAAGAGCTTCGTAGGGAGGCATTCCGATACTGGCGTGATAGCTATTGTTGTAAGCAAATTCTACTAAGGGCAAATGCTCGTCCCAACTTCTTTTGAAATCAATTGCACAAACACGTAACATGTCTTCAATTATATTGACGGTTTTTTCACTTTGGCCATCAGTCTGTGGATGATAAGTTGTACTCATGTTCAATTTGGTTCCCAAACATTCTTGAAAACTTCTCTAAAATCTTGAACTGAATCGTGGATCTCGGTTAGATAAAATAGGTACAGGGTCTCCATGACGAACTACTATCTCTTTTAAATACATGTGAACCAATTTATCCAGTGAAAATCTTTCATTAATAGGCAGAAAATGAGCTGAATTAGTTAGTATTTCCAGTATAACCCAAATGGAGTCATGGTTGGCTTTCCCCTTGGTAAACCGACTATGAAATCAATAACAATGTGCTCCCACTTCCACTCTGGAATCTCTAACGGTTAAAATAGTCCACTTGGTCTCTGATGCTCCGCCTTAACTCTTTGACACGTGTAACATTTTCTAACCCATTCCGCAATCTCTCTTTTCCTGTCTGGCCACCAATAATTTTCCTTTAAATCTCTGTACATTTTGGTACTTCCTGGATGGATTGAATACTTTGAATTATGAGCTTCCTGCAGAATTTCATTCTTCAATTTCGTCACTGATGGAATCGAAATCCTGGAAGAAAATCTGAGAATACCTTGCTCGTCTTTTTAAGTGCATAACTCTTCTCCCACCAAACAATTGATATCCTGATCCATTACTTCTTGACGCTTCTTTATATTCTCTAACAACTCTGAGTGAAAGGTCATACTATACATCTTTGCTTCATTAGGCTTGCAAATTCTGACCTCCAATTCTAACTTCTGAAATCCTTATATAACTCCTCTAGTACTGTTAACACATTCAATCTTTCCTTTCTACTTAATGTGTCTGCCAGTACATTTGCTTTTCCTGGATGATAGTTGATAGTGCAATCATAGTCCTTGATCAACTCCAACCATCTTCGCTGTCTCATATTAAGTTCCTTTTGAGTGAATATATACTTTAAACTCTTGTGATCCGTGTAAATCTCACATCTTTCTCCATATAGATAATGTCTCCAAATCTTCAAGGCGAATACTATTGCTGCTAGTTCCAAGTCATGAGTAAGATACTTCTGTTCATGAGGTTTCAATTGTCTAGACACATATACAATAACTTTATCGTGCTGCATCAAAACATAACCTAATCCCTTATGCGAAGCATCACTATAGATTACAAAATTTCCTTGATCATATGGAAGTGACAATACAGGTGCCGTGATTAATCTCTTCTTCAATTCCTGGAAACTTTCTTCACACTTCTCGTTCCATATAAACTTCTCATTTTTTCTGGTAAGCTTTGTCAAAGGTGTCGCTAGTTTCGAGAAATCTTGAACAAATCTTTAATAATATCCTGCCAATCCAAAAAAACTTCTCACTTCTATTGGTATTTTTGGCCTTTCGCAATTTATAATAGCTTCAATCTTCGTTGGGTCGACTTTGATCCCTTTATTACTTACTATGTACCCTAAAAATTGAACTTCCTATAAGAAAAACTCATACTTTGAAAACTTGGCATACAACTTTTCCTTTGTCAAAATTGCCAAAGTTATCCTTAGATGCTCCGCATGGTCTTTCGTTGACATCGGGTATATCAAAATATCATCTACAAACAAAATGACAAACTTGTCCAAATATTCCTTGAAAATTCTATTCATCAAATCCATAAGTGTTGTTTGGGCATTGGTCAATCCAAAAGACATCACTAAGAATTCATAATGACCGTACCTTGTACTGAAAGCTGTCTTTGGTATGTCTTCAGATTTAATCTTCAGTTGGTGATACCCGGATCTCAGGTCAATCTTAGAAAAATACTTTGCCCCTTTCAGCTGATCAAATAAATCGTTGATTAAAGGTAATGGATACTTATTTTTGATAGTAAGCTTGTTGAGTTCTCGATAGTCAACACATTGTGTCATGCTTCCGTCCTTCTTCCTAATAAATAGTACTGGTGCATCCCATGGGGACACACTGGGTCTAATCACTCCTTTTTCTAACAACTCTTACAATTGCTTTGCTAGTTCCTTCATTTCAACCGGCGCCATTTTGTAGAAGGCCTTGGATACTGGTTCCGTTCCAGGTGCTAAGTCGATTGCGAACTCAATTTCCCTATCTAGAGGAAGTCCTGGTAACTCATTTAGAAATACGTCTGGAAATTAATTGACCACTGGACTATTTTCGAGTTTTTCCGGCTCTTGATTTCTATCTGTCACAGAAGCAATGAAATGCTCGCATCCTTGTCGCAGTAAGTTCTTAGCTTGAATCATCGTTCAGAACTTTTTTGCTCGCCTTTGACCTTTAAACGTCACCACTTTCTCGTCCGGTGTCTTTAAACTTACCTTCGTGTTACGATAGTCTATCTAAGCATCGTGCTTAGATAGCCGGTCCATTCCTAAAATAATGTCAAATTCTCCTAACTTAAATGGTATCAAGTCAGTACAAAACTTATTGCCAGAAATATCAATCTCACAGTCCGTACACACTTGGTTAACAGATACACGCTCTCGATTTGCTAATTCTACAGTCATAATCTCATTTCACAATTCAACTGGACAATTCAACTTATCAACAAAATCTTGAGAAATAAATGATCGAGTTGCTCCCGAATCTACTAGCACTTTAGCACATAAAGAATTCGCAGTAAGTGTACATGCCACAACATCAGTGTCCAGGATAGCATCCTTCACAATCATGTTATACACCCCAGCTCTGGGAGGTTCAGCTACTATTGGAGTAGATCCCATGATTCTCAGCGCATTATTAACTGGAACTGGTGTTTTAAAATCCCTTGCTATATGTCCTGGCTTTCCATACTTGAAACATGTAAACCCAATTGCTGGAACTTTGCCCGCTTGATTCCTGGTAGGTTGATCCTTGTTCGCTAGCTCTCTAGCTGGTTGATTATGGAACTCCTTTGAATAGTGCCCCTTCTGGTTGCATCTATAACAATCTACATTTAACTTATTGCAAACTCTTCCATGTTTCTTTCCGCATACCTGGAAGTCTGGTAAAGCTAGACTCTAATGATTTGGATGATTCCCAGTGGCTGGACGGCTGCTTGTCCTCCGCCGCCTGCCTTTTTCTTTCTGAAATTAGAATTCCTTCCCGGCTGAAACTTTCCTTTCTTCTGATTAAAATTTGGAAACTTCCGTGCTTGTGACTGTCCTTCACTTCCCTCAAACTTCCTCTTCTTACCCTGGTTTTCCTTATGTGACATTTTACTCTCTGTCACCAAAATCATACCATTCTGCACTACTCCTGCATACGTATCAAACTCAAATATAGCTACATTCCCTCAGATTCATGGCTTAAGACCTTGCTGAAATCTCTTGGCTTTCTTCCTGCTAGTGCCCACATATGATGGTACAAACCTAGACAATTCCTCAAACTTACTTTCATAATCTGCTACTGACATATTCCCCTGTTTTAACTCCAGAAACTTCAATTCTATTTGATCCTGAACAAACTAAGGAAAATACTTCTCAAAGAACACTTCCTTGAATCTATCTTACGTAATATCATCTGTAACAACCCAAATCCGGGGTCAAGATTTGGTGTCACTAAACAATATTTACATAATATAAAATAATATACACGTGACCCCTTAGTTTCGGATCATTTACAGGTTATGGTATGAAATAAGAATCTAACCTTCTACAGTTCATAACAACTAAAAATACAAGATTAAATACCTTTGTACTAATTCCCTTATCTTATTTTTCTAACATCTTCGTTCTCTTGCAGCGGCGATCTTTCTAAATTCTGCTATCTATCAAAAGCTATTCACTTTTATCCTCACTTGTTTCTGAAAGAAATAAGAATTTACAAAGCAATAGTGAGCCAAAAATGCCCAGCAAGTATATAACTAATTTTCAAGTACCAATAACAAAGGAAATTTTACGGAAATTTTTTTAAATAATTTATAAACATTTCTATTTATTTGAAGTAGTTGAGCGAATAAACATTGGCCATTACCAGCCCTTAATTATAAATCAGAAGTGACGAGCAATTCCCAGATTCATCTCCTAAATCAGGGTTTTGTCCGGTTTTGTACTTAGAAAACTTTTCGAGGGAGAATGCCGTTAATGGCGATCAACAATAAATTAGACTGCACACTAGAACCAACATATGCACTATAACCTGCTGATCAGTCAGGATATAGTGCGGATCTATACCCAACTGCATAGACCCACTAACATATAGGGTACCCAGGCACTATGGCCTAATAATCAAGGGTCTAGCCATCTCTAGCCCTTAGGGTCCAGCTCATTCCTGGCCCTCATCGTAACCATCCAGTCCGTAGAGTATTTTGATGTCAAATCACTTTGATTTCAAAATATCCCAATTCAGGGTTCGCAAATAACCCGGAATAATGGGTATTTGCTCAAGAGGTCAATCGATGGTATATGAACAATAATGAAAAGGACTTGCATAATTAAGGGTAATGGCAGTGAAATATAAAACAGTTAACTATTCTGAACTTAGAATAGGAATGAAGTATTTGCAGTATATTACGAGAAAAGTTAGGAATACTTGCCTTGATAAACTTTAACCACTTTTATTGGTTGACTCTCGGATTGACTTGAACGTTCGGCTTTATCGTCTAACCACTAACTCAACCTGAATATTATCTCAATGCTCAGGTCCTTCAATTGGAACCTTTCTGCGCTCGACGACTAACCACTAGGTCATTCTTAGTCCGATGTCAAACCTCGGGTCTTCTGAGTAGGACCTATAGGGTTGAAATACCCTAATTCAGATAATCGTTTAAGCTTAACATAATATCACTATCACTTCTACCCATACGGTTTCAGATCCCGGCTCATATTTATATGTAATATTAAAATACACATAACAGTTATGGTTCACATCTTCGAAACTCGGTTCGGTACTTATTTTTAGAAAGTATGTATACTCGTCGCTTTGATAAAATAAGGTAATCAATTATTTATAAAATATCTTGTCACAACACGTAATTAGGTTCTATATAATATAATTATATCTCCTCGTTCGATGTCTCCGATAATTATAGGTTACGTTCTCGTATTTTCGAAATTAATTTTCTGAAAATCGGGTAGCGTCTCCTTTGTTTATCGGCCTACCCGTCAAAACAATTCGATGCCAATTACAATCAACAACAACCAATCCAATTCGCAATCCCAAACACCGATACAACTTTCAAAATTTAACAATCATTTTCATTTGGAACCAAACTTCTCGAACTAATTTATTTAATTTAAAAACATAGGACTCAGATAACAATCATCACTTTCCACCATCGGCTCGCAGAAGCTCATCGCCGACGGCGGTCAAATTCACGTGTACCCGATTAATTCGGGTTTTCGACACGAACTCCCCCGATTATCTTTAATATTTTCCCGCACAATATTTATTTTTATTTCACAAAAAGAATCAATTAAATAATTTATGCAGAAAATAAAAATAAAAATAAATCCCCAATCGGAAAACAGAACAATACAATCGGGAAAAGTAAAGTTCAAGCCGAAAAGTAACTCATATAGGCAACACAGAACCATAATTCCACAACAGACACACACATAACCACACATTACAGGCACACACCGCGCCACCGTACTTCCTCGCTGAAAATTAGAGGAAGGGCGGCGGCGGAGATACCAGAAACAGGCGGAAGAAACGGCAGCACATCGATGAAAACCAAACACAACACGTGCACACGGAATCACATACATACGCGCACACAAACGCGTGCATACGCGCGAACACAGCCCTCGCCGGAAAAATAACCGGAGGCGAGGGAAGAAAGGAGCACAGAGGCGGCGGGGGAGGAGACACATGGGCAAACGGAGGGGGGAAACAGGGGAGAGGGGAGAGAATTGAGAGAGGGAAGAGAGAGTTAGGAGAGAGAGCCAAGAGATTTTGATGAGAGTGGGGGAAGAAGGCAGTGTACCAATTTTATCTATTTTGCTTTTGTGGTTATCTCTTTATTTTTATCAATTACTGACTCGCTTTCTCGCACTTTAACGAAATAGAGGCGTGCCAGAATTTGTCGAAAAGTTATAATTTACATAACACAATTTTCAGAATATTCAAAAGTTAATAAAATAAAATTTTCATGATTTTTGAATCATTTTTGGAACACATCATATACCCTTATTTAACGAATTAGCGAATAAATGCGCGGGTGAATAAAAGCCAGAAAATTTCCGCAACAATTTTAAAATTCTCGAAATAATCCAAACATAATAAAATATGAATCTCGTGATTTTTGAAGCATTCTGGAATTTAATATAGAATTTACACTTAAATACAATCAGAAAATCATTTAAAGATGAATAATTGATAAAATATTGATTTTCGAATTTTATAAATTCCTAAAAATAATAAATAAAATTATAAAGCAACAAAAATAATTTTATAAACAATTACAACATTTATGAGAATAAATCTTCAATTAAATCACTTTTAAAAGCAAAAACAAAACCATACAATTTAATAATTAATTATACCAATAATCCTCGTACCCAACAAATCACATACAATTAATAATTAAGCAACGCACAGCTGACAGAACCATAAAATATTTTATTTATTTAATAATTCCATAATTACACCTATATATTGGATCCGAAAATAGATTACTTAGCCACTAAGTAACTATAAAAATGATACAATTTAATACCAGATTTGGATAATCATCAAAACTGAGCTTCCTGTAAAACACTTTATACGGAAACAAAGTAATATTATCCCGTCTTTCGATAATACGGGTTTTATCGATCTATAAAAATGATTATCGTATCGAAAATTTTGCGCCGGGACTCATATGGGTCAAACCGTACCCGGGATCGAAAAAGTCAAAACACGGAAAGTGTTCAGAATCACCAGATTAGGTTATGAAGGAATTTTTCGAAGAGTTTCGGGTTGTAAAAACGGTTACAGTTGGACGATTTCCAATTTTATAAAGTAATTTTTTAATTACTCAATAATAATTATTTATTCTATAAATCCTTATAAAATCATATAATAATCCAAAAGTTACCAGAAAAATATCTAAATTATCTATATTTTATTCTGGATTATTAAAAATTAAAAAATCCTAATTTTATAATATATAAATATCAAACCATCAATATCAATCATCAGATTATTAACCAAAATTCAAGTAGTAACAACATAATAATTATTTGTTAATAAAAATAATTACACGATATGTCCCGGATGTTACATCCTTCCCCTTTTAAAAGGATTCTGTCCTCAGAATCATACTAAGGAACAGATAATGATACCTTTCAAGTATCTCACTTAGAATTTCTCAGAACTCATCCCTTTAACCACTACTCAACGGTCTCCCAATGATATCAAATCTAACAGTTGCTCCTGCAACCTAACTTAAGTCTCTATTTTATACATAAAAAATTAAATTATATTTCCTGGTTATCCACATATACATGTCTTATGAACTCGTTATACCTGTGACAACAAGGCCAACTCATTCACATTCGTTCTACCCATCTTACCATCTCAAAGGACTAACTTAATTTATACTAATCTTTTTTATTTCTAATTCTAATAATTCGTGCTCAATAGTGCCTCCCATTTTCACTGGCTATTCTACTCCACTTTCCATGTCTCTTTTTGTTCGATTAGCTTGGCCTATGATCCTGATAGGGAAGAAAATAAGGCCTGGTATATAATTAATGTTGCATTAATCTTATCAGAATTGGGCCAACAGCTAGGCCCATTTGAGAAGGCCCAAAACCCTGAATATTAATTAATTTCATAATTAATTAATAAGGGAAAAGTCAGCTGATAAGATGAGTCCTAGTGGAGAAATAAATCCTTGTAGATTAGCCTCCAAGGAACCTGGTGGGATAAGGAATCAGCTTCCTACTTCTTAGGACTCCAAAGTCCATTCTAATTCTGAGACATGACCACCAAGTCTCCTAACCCAAGTCCAATTCAAGGACTCCCAACAACTATATAAGGGGCCTCACCTCACAAATCAGAACTACATTTTTTGACTTGATCCTTGGCATACAGCAAGGTACGTAGGCATCTTGTTAAGGCAGATCGAGTCACGAAACACAAGAGCAGTCAAATTGAACCTCGAAGCTCACGTTCCCTAGTAATAAATACAGCAATTAGTACACCTTAGGTTTTGATCCATAACATTTGGCACCGTCTGTGGGAAAGCACAACAATAACCATGGCAAGAACACGGAGAGGAAGCAGTGCCCTTGAAGGAGTAACACCTGTAGGGACAACCCAAACGATTTCGTCAACCGTGGAGGTGCCTCCACATTCAACCTATGCCGCCACCCAAGGAGGAGCCCAGGTAGGGGCAACTGAACCTCAACCTAAAGGGACGATTCCCTTGGCTCCTCAAGGGATGAATCCCCAACTTCAACAGCTGCATATACATGTGGATTCTCGACCCGTTGGGTATGAGTATTCAACTATTGTGACCACTAACTCCCCTTATGGGATGACCCTTTACCCCGAGGTTGGTGGAAGTGGACATGCTAGAGGAAGTGAAGCACGGGGGCGAACACCCCTTACATACAAGGTTTGGCTCTTATCCCGGAGGATCAGGAATGTTCTAGTCCTTACACTGAGAGAGACTCCGAATCTTCAGATGATGAAGTGGCGCCAAGAAGGAGACGTGCTGGCAAAGAGCCGATGGCTGATGTTAACCAACATCCTAGGAGCACCCGAGGGTGAATCCTCAAGAAATGCAGGAGAGAATCAAGGCCCACGAGGCTGAGATTCAAAGGCTGAAGCGCGACTTAGAGGCGCACCAGATTCCTAGACTCCCATTACCACCTAGGGGAGAAATCCTCCCCCAATCATAGACCTGGATAATCTGTCACAAAGAAGGGCTATAGTCCCAAGAGCTTATCCAAGTAATCTTCTTCCCCTTGGAGATCCTGATGATCCTACTCCATCATTCACTGAAGAGATAATGAATGCCCATATCTCAAGGAAGTTCAAGATGCCCACTATCAAAGCTTATGATGGCATGGGAGATCCCGCTAATCATGTCTGGACATTCTCCAATGCACTGTTATTGCAGCCCGTGAATGACGCTATTAAGTGTCAGGCCTTTCCTCAAACCCTGTCGGGTATGGCTCAAAGATGGAATAGTCTTTTGCCCCCGAACTCTATTGGGAGGAAGGTGGGGATGACGTCAAGTCAGAGAATTAAGTCAGGCTTTTATTAAGCAGTTCATCAGTGGGAGAGTGCATAAGAAAAGTTCAGCATCCCTTTTGAGCATTGTGCAGAGAGCGAAGGAATCCTTGAGAGACTACCTGAATCGTTTCACAAAGGAAGCTTTAAAAGTCTCGGACCTTGATGACAAGGTAGCCATGATATCACTGCAACAGGGAACTAGGGATGAGTTCTTCAAGATGTCCTTGGCAAAGCACCCCTCTGAAAGTATGTTGCAGCTCCAAGATAGGGACAGGAAGTACATCAAAGTAGGGGAGAGCATGAGGAAGACAGTAGTGAGTAACGAGCCCACTGGATAAAAGAAGCAAAAAACTGATATGGAATATATTGCTAAGGACAAGTATCCCAGAACTGAGCAAAATCCTGATTCAACCCCAAAGAAGGGAGGACCTGGACAAAAGTTCACTGAATACGCTAAGCTGAATGCTCCAAGAAGCCAGATTTTGATGGAAATCGAGAAAGATCAAGATATTCATTGGCCTAAACCCTTAAAGGCTGATCCTGCCAAGCTAGATAAGAGCAAATATTGTAGATTTCACAAAGATGTTGGTCATGACACCGATGAGTGTAGGAAACTGAAAGATGAAATAGAATTCCTCATTCGGAAAGGAAGATTGAACAAGTACACTGGGGAAGGAAGAGATAGGAATAACAATGGGAGAAAGAACTTTGAAGATCGTAGGAGGGACCAAGACGATTAGGGGCGGAATCCCCAGCCTAGGTGACCGGTTATAAATGCAATCTTTGGAGGACCGCAACCCCGAGGGCCTGTGATAAACACAATTTTTGGAGGACCAACCGCTGCCGGATTATCCAGGAACTCCAGGAAAGCATATACCAGAGAAGTTATACATATTATTGGGGAAGCCCTGAAGAGGGCCAGGATAGGAGTAACAATGGAATTTGATGATTCTGACTAGGAGGGTGTGAAATTTCCTCATGATGACCCACTGGTCATAACACCGATAATAGGGAACAGCCCAGTGAAGAGGGTCCTCGTAGATAATGGTGCTTCAGTGGATATCTTGCTTCATGATACCTTTTTAAGGATGGGTTATAATGATTCTCAATTAACCTCGACTGATATGCCGATAAATGGATTTGTGGGAGTGGAGTGCCCCGTGGAAGGGATAATCAAGTTGCCAACAACCATAGGTCAGGAACCAAGACAAGCAACACAGATGCTAGACTTTGTGGTGGTGAAGGCTAGCTCAACTTACAACGCTATCATGGGAGGAACCGGGATACATGCCTTCAAGGCATTCCCTTCTTCCTAACATTCAGTAATGAAGTTTCCCACCCGGAATGGGATTGGAGAAGAAAAAGGAGATCAAAAAATGGCTAGAAGTTGTTATGTGGCCTTACTGAGGGCAAATGGAGTTGGGGGGCAGGTTTTGCCTATGGAAGATCTGGATATCCGAGAGAATGATGAGAAAAGAGGGAAGCTAGCAGAAGACTTGGTTTCGGTTCCTTTAGCTCCCGAGGATCCTGAGAAGGTGACTTTCGTTGGAGCCACACTAGAGGAGCCCCTTAAAAGGAAGTTGGTGAAATTTTTACAAGAAAATAGTGATGTGTTGGCATGGTCAGCAGCTGATATGCCAGGCATAGACCCGAAACTGATTACTCACAAGTTGAATGTGGATCCAAATCGGAAGACAGTGAAGGAAAAAAAAAGAAGTTTTGCTCCAGAGAGGCAAGAAGCTATAAAACAGGAAGTAGAGAAGCTCTTAGAGGCCGGTTTTATCAAGGAGATACAATTTCCCGAATGGTTAGCAAACCCTGTAATAGTGAAGAAGGACAATGGAAAATGGAGGATGTGTGTGGACTTCACTGATCTGAATGACGCATGCCCTAAGGATTGTTTCCCGTTGCCAAGGATAGATACTTTGATAGATGCCACTGCTGGACATGAGATGCTGAGCTTCATGGATGGATTTAGTGGATACAATCAGATCAAGATGCACAAGGACGACATCTCAAAGGTATCATTCATCACTGACTTTGGTGTTTATTGTTATCTTGTTATGGCATTTGGTCTCAAGAATGTAGGAGCCACCTATCAAAGGTTGGTAAATAAATTTTTTAAGGATCTTATTGGCAAGACCATGGAAGTTTATGTTGATGACATGTTAGTCAAGAGTCTAGTAAAGACTGACCATATAACCCATTTGAGGGAAGCTTTCGAGGTCCTGAGGTAACACAAGATGATGTTAAATCCTACCAAGTGTGCTTTCGGATTAGGATCTGGAAAGTTTTTGGGATTGATGGTCTCCGAGAGAGGAATCGAGGCCAATCCCAATAAAATAAAGGCAATCCTGGACATGGAGCCCCCAAACACTATTAAAGATGTTCAAAAGCTCACTGGAAGGGTTGCTGCATGGGGACGATTCATCTCAAAGTCTGGAGACAAATGTTTGTCATTCTTCAAGTCTTTAAAGAAGGTTAAGGATTTTGTATGGAGTGAGGAAAACCAGAATGCATTCGAGGAATTAAAGAAATATATGGCTCAGGCCCCGTTGTTGGACAAGCCAGTTTTGAATGAAGTTTTATACTTGTACCTGGCCATTTCAGAGAGTGCCTTGAGCGCTGTATTGGTTAAGGAGGAATTGAAAATCCAGAAACCCGTATACTATGTCAGCAATATTCTGCATGGAGCTGAGTTGAATTATTCAACTATTGAGAAGTTTGATTTAGCCTTGGTAATGGCTTCAAGAAAGTTACGTCCTTACATTCCGGCTCATCAAATTGAGGTGCTAACAAATCAGCCCCTGAGAAATATCATTCATAGTCCCAAGGCTAGTGGGAGGTTGATCAAGTCGGCAATAGAGCTGGGAGAATTCGACATCAAGTATAAGCCACGAACGGTAATAAAATCCCAGGCATTGGCTGACTTCATGGTGGAATGTACCATACCCAACCAAGAAGTGGGGGGCAGGAAGATACTATACCTCCAAACACAAAAGGTGATAAAGGGGACAAAGAGAAGGGAGTTAAGGAAACGGAATATTGGGTCCTCTATTTCGATGGAGCATCAATACTTATGTTCATCTTATTTTATTCGTTACAAGCTTCTATCTACCCCTTCGTTTCACCCAAATCCGACTTACCGATTGAAAGTTATGATAACAACCGTCAAGTAATATTCACATAAGCTGATTAAAAATCAATCAGATCACATATAGCACATACCACGTAAGATATTCGATAAAAATAATTTTCCAAAGAAAATTCAGGGTTAAAATGATTTTCCAGGTATTTAATACGAATTTTTGAACATTTTTTGGAATTAAAATGTGTGGCGCCCTCCAAACCTGGGTCAGAAGTTTGGGGTCCACACACACATACCTTATTCATAACCTGCTTATAACAATAATAAAGATAATAATAATATGCAGTGACCCTACTTACCAACTACCACGGACCGCAACAGGTTAAAGTATGCACACAAGCCAAACACATCTACTTATATTACAAACCGTTCAAATCCCAACTATCCAACTCAGAACTGAGTATTAAACATTATTACAAATTCTTTACAAACTTAAATTATTCCAAAAGAAGTCTACTAGCTCAACTCGATCAACCTGAACCCCTAGATCTCGCGCTGGACTGGGGATCCTCGGTACCAACCAGTTCCTTTTTTTTAACTGGAAAAGAACATAAACAACATTGCACAAATGAGCTAACTAGCTCAGCAAGTCACAATGACAAAACTGAGAATAATGATCATCAGGTAAATATGGTTATGATATCAAGTGAATAATGGATTATGATTTAAAATTGGATATTATATTTTCACTTTAAAAACCAAGGTTAGGCTGCTGATCAGTCACGCACTAACCCCGAGCAAAGCAAACAACTCTGCTCTAACTACTGGATCCAAGGCACACATTGGCCTAACTTGACCATTATATGATCTGACCACGAATCTGGTCCACAATTTTATAAAAATAATCCAATTCTAACATAATAACAGAATAAGCAATAATAAACAATAAACAGAATCATTAACAACATTGGACGTTCAATAATGAAAATGGTTTCAATCTGTATAAAGATCAATATGGCATTTCCAAAGCTTGGCTGTTAGGTAATGAAAGAATTGGATAAAAATGAATCAATGTTTCAGGGTTTCAAGGATTTGGTCTTTCAAAGCATAAGATACAATGGTTTGAATGTGTAAGCAATCTTGGTTCAGTGTTTGATATTTAGTTTGTATGTATTTGTGGAGTAGTATCGTATATTTGAGGTTCGTATTTGGGTACACAACAATCAATGGTCTGGAAAGAATCAGGTTTACGGCTCAAGATCAATAACTGGAATCAAGTTTTAGGGTTCAGTGCTTCAAAGCACTTGCATTATAAAATAGGAATATCAATCACTACAATATCTCGAGAAGGTTCAGAACACTTGCTTGGTTCTAGCTTACTACACTGCACTTGCTCTCAATCACCACTGTCTTACTCCTTGACTATTTGTTTCCCTTTCCTACGCCATGGCTCTTCTTCTAACATATCATAAGCATCTATCAACATTTAACTCATATGATTTTATTCGACACATACTTCTATCTACCCTTCGTTTCACCCAAATCCGATTAACGGATTGAAAGTTATGCAAGAAACAAGTAAACATCGAATATACAGACTGACAGTCAACCAATAAGTCACATATAACACATAGCATGTCACATAATCAATAATATATCATTTATAAATAAATCTCGGGTCATAAACAAGCTTTCTGGTATTTAAAATGATTTTTAAAACATTTTTCGGAATTAAAATGGGTCGTTGGATCAAATTCGAAGTAGTAAATAGGGTTCGGTTGGCCAATTGTTGGTTTGATTCTCAGAAAGGTTTATGAATATATGAATTTTCTCTGGAAATTTATAAAATTACTGACTGCAAATGATTTTTGATACGAAATAAAATACGGTAAAGGCTATTTATAATTACGGAAAATTAGTATCCCGTTGGATCATTCCGGATATAAAACGGTACGTTTATTTGTAAAAACTGATCCAAACGGTATCGGTTTTTGGGACGGTTATCCAAACCAGTACAATTTATACTGCGGTCTTGGTCTCAGCGCCTGGTTACACGTACTACGAGGTGATAATTGGGATAGTTTAATTCAAAACTCCCGTTTATCGAAAATACGAGTTTTATTGATTTACCGAAACAAATATTGTATCGAAAATATTGCGCCGGGACCCGCGCAGGAGAAACCGTACACCGGATCGAAAAAGTCGAAACATGGAAAATGCTCGGAATATTACAATTAGGTTAGGAAGGAGTTCTCGAAAGAGTTTCGGGTTCCAAAAACGTAACAACGGATGACGTCGGTTGGTTGCCGTTTTTATAAAATAGATTTTAAATACTCGGAAAAAGATTTTATAAATTTCATATGATCCTTATAAATCCATAAATCAACATTAAAATAATTCGAAAGATATGACAATTATCTATATTTTATTTTGGACATATAAAAATTAAAATACTCAATTAATAATATTTTTAAACCTCCAAATACATTTAACACTTAACAATTAATTCACAGAATAGATACTGAACACATAAATTAATTATTTATTAGCAAAAATAATTACACGATATATCCCGGATATTACAAAATGGGTCCACAAATCTTTGCATTAATAAATAACAAGGTTTGAATACCCAAATATGACTGTAAAATCATTTAATAATAATTATCGAGCCTTGACAATAAATATAAATAATATTTTAATGCTCGAAACTATTTTTCGGAATTTTTTAAATCAAAAGAAATAATTAAATATTATTAAATAATCAATTAAAATTAATTAGTGACTAATTAAATTAATTAATCAATTAATATTTTAAATTAATTAACCAACTAAATAATTAAATATTAGCTAAAATTAATTAATTAAATAAATCAAATTTATTTTTGAATTAAAAAAATAATTTTCAGAATATGAATAAAAAGAATAAATTTTGGAATTTTAAATAATTAAAATCAATTTTCCGAACATAAAATAAAAGGAAATGTAATTTTTGAAAATTCCAGGGACAAAAATGTGATTTTTGCAAAATAGGGGCTGAAATGGTAATTTTACCATCTCCTTTCTTCTCACCACGCTGGCCGGAACTCCATGGTTGCCGCCATGGAGCTTTTCCGGTGGTATGCAAACAAACCCATGAAATGCACAAGAATCACGGGAACTATTCTTTGATGACCCAGGAGGCCAATTCTGCAAAAAATCTGTGCAAACATTCGACGTATAGTCCGGAAAATCGATCAAAAATTTTCCGATGCCGCTGATAGCCCATAATAATGTAGGCCCAGCAACAAGAGCCCAGGGCCCAATAAGAAGAGCCAAGGTTCCATTTAGCAATAACCCTGGAAGACCCCAGGAAACGTGACAATATCACTACCGTCTAGGCAGCCCGGATCCAGAACCTTCCAACGGTCTAGATCCGGAAGTACACTAACTCCTCACGGACATCCACGCGTCCTTCAGTCCAAAAACTCACCTACAACCCAGATCAAAGGTACCAACCCCTAAACCCTAATGGGAAGCCTATAAAAGGCTGAACAAAAACAAAAGGTGTATTAGGGGTTACTTCATCTATACAATATACACATATATACACACACCACCTATAATCGCGTAATTTCAATTTTGCCCCTTTCTTCTCCAAAACCCTCTCTCATTCTCACACCGGAGGTGCCACGGGGACGCCACCCCCCTCCAGTTCTGTTTTGCAGGTGCCCACCTTACAGCTACACCGCACGCCGCCGTCATTTATGTCCAAATAGAGTTTGAGTCCGGGTAGAACAAGGAAAGGACACCGGGGTGATCTGGGATTATCAATGGCGCTAGAAGGAGGGGTCGAACCTCCGTTCAGTGGTGTTCATCCTCGTCGCCCTTACTCCGCCCAGGAGATCAGAACACTACACTCCAGTAAGGGTTCACTCTTACTCTCTCAGATCTACTTTTTCCCTAAGCATACTTTCTTTAAATACCGTTAGTGGATCTTGTTTAGCTACTCTAGTCATAGCGTTATAATAGTTTCAAAGCTCTTAGTAGTTGATTATAACGTGCTTTAGATCTAAAATATCAGTATTAATATTTGAGTTTGTGAGAATATTACTGTAAATTTGCAATATTGTCAAATGATCATGACAACAAGAAAAAGCAAGACAACTCTGTTCTACAACCTCCACCCCAACCCAGGGATGGAGAGATGGAAGATGTGGATGAAGGGCTCCCCATAACCCGGACTCCCAATCAACCCCTCCAACCAGGAGACCAAAGACTAACCATTGAGAAGGCTGCCCATATGTATGCCGAGAATCCAACCAACCCATTGGGAAATATGACCCCGGAGCAGATACAAGCTACAATGAGCCTGTGGAAGGAAAAGTACAATACTGAACGTAAGACCCGCCCCGGGGATCAGGATGAACGTTCTAGAGAATCCCGGGGATCAGTCCTGGAACGAATTGCAATGAACTTGAAAAGACCCCCAGAAGACACCCGGGATGAGATTAAAAGAGTTGCCCTCCGAGAAAGGATTCAGAAAGAAGAAGAAGCCAAAGCTAAAGAAATCATTGAAAAGAGAATTTGGGATGAAGAAGCAAAGCTGAAAAAGAAGTCCCACCGAACCCATGTTTCCTCGGATTCAGAGCCTGAAAAAGAATCCAAACAAGAACAAATGGTCCGGGCTCTTCGTGATCTTAAAAGAAAGGTAGAGGGTGACATGGAAGTTGGTACGGCGGCGACTCCCTTGACCAGGATATTGGAGTCTACTCCCAGAGAATCAGGGCTCAAATACTTCAATTTCGACTCCTTTGATGGGTTAGCTGATCCCGAAGAGCATTTAAATTACTTTAAACAAATCTCCAACATTTACGATTACAGCGAACTCACAAGGTGCCGTTTCTTTGCATCAACACTCAAGGGTGGGGCTCAAAAAAAGTTCATCCGAATTCCGTCTCGGAGTGTGGATTACTGGAAAGATTTCTGCGAGATATTCTTAAAAAAGGTTCAGGGCTAACCGAATGAATGAGCTGCAGATGTGCCACCTGGAGACAATCCAGCAGGGGAGTAAAGAGTCCCTCCCCAAATTCATTAAAAGATTCCAGGAAGCAGTCAACCAGCTCTCCAACTTAGAAAAAAAGGAGGTTGTAAACATCCTTCGAAGGAACTTGCATTCAATATCCTGCGAAGGATATGTCAAAGATCTGATTCACAGAGAACCCCAGAGCTTAGTATCTTCCTATGCCTTGGCATCAAAATTCATAAAAGAAAATGATTTTCTCAAGTCAATGAAGATGAACAGGAGAATCCATGATGACGATGAGTCCCCAGAGCGTCGTTCGTCATCCCGGAAAGATAAAAGATTCAATCTAGTCAGACAAGCAAACTACATCCAACAATATCGGGGAACCCCACCCCAGGATAGCTACTCCGAGCCCAGAAAGAATGAAAGGAAACCCAAGGCTAAGAGAGAGCCCAAACCAGAACCAAAGTAGACACCCCGTAATAGGCCCCTGGTTGACATCTTACGTGAAGTTAAAGGTAAGCCATTTTATTATCCGCCGAAACCTTTTCTTGCGCTTCCGGAGAACAGGGCCCGGGACAAACATTGTGGGTATCATGAAGATCATGGATATACAACTGAAAACTATTTCTCTTTGAAGATGTTCATCGAAGATCAAATAAAGAAAGGGAAAATGAACTAGTATCTTCAAAGAAGGTTGAATGACAAGGATAGGGCCCCGGGAAACGGCAAAAATGTGGTCCATGTTGTCTTTGGCGGTACGGCTACTCCACCCCGGAGCCCGGATCCAGGTAATGACGTAATGATGATTCAGCCTTTTGAGGATGAGCCGATATACTTCTCCTACTCATATTTCGAAGGGCTCAATCCGGATCACAACCAGGACTTGGTGGTGACTCTAGATGTGGCGGATAACAAGGTAAAAAGAATTTTAGTTGATAATGGTTCTTCTGCTAATATAGTATTTGAGCATACACTCAACAGGATGGAGCTCATCCACCTGCGTATGGAACCCTACCTTGAAGACCCCTTGTATAGATTCGGAAACACAACGATTCCAATCTGGGGTGTCATATGACTTCCCATAATCTTTAGAACCGCATCCCAGCAGGTTTCTTATATAATGAAGTTCTATGTGATAAGTGCAGCATCATCATACAACATGATCCTCGGCAGGCCCACAATCACCATGCTCCGGGCCATCCCCTCAACCATTCACTTGAAACTCAAATTCTCCACCCCAGGTGGTATAGGAGAACTGAAGGGAGACAGAGACATGGAAGGAAGATGCTATGCCCAAGCCTTGATCATAGAAGAAACTGAACCAGAAAACAGAAAGAAGATAGTGTCCCTCCTCAAGGGGCAAAGCAAAAATAAGCATCGTGAACATCTCAGCAAGAGGCCCAGATTAGATGTGAACATGATCAAAGATTCAGGGTACAGCATAACCAATACTGACGCCCGGATTCAGAAGTTTACGATAACCAAAGAGAAGACAAAGGTCGAACATGCTCAACAGACAATGGAAGTTGAACTGGACCCGAGAACCCCACCCGGAAGATCAAAATTGCCAAAGGCCTGGAAGCCACCTTTCACAAAGAGCTTATCCATTTATTGAAAGAATATGCTGATATATTTGCCTGTTCCCCGGAGGATATGCCAGGGATTGATGAGTCTGTTGCAATGCACAGTCTGGACCTGGATCCAAAATAACGACCCATCAAGCAGAAGTGAAGAAATTTCACCCCGAAAAGATAGCAAGCAATTGATCAGGAAGGAGAACAATTGTTGAAGGCAGATATCATTTGCGAAATTAAGTACCCGGATTGGCTAGCAAACGTTGTCCTAGTCAAGAAACCCAACGGGAAGTGGGGAATGTGTGTTGACTACACAAGCCTCAATTCAGCATGCCCTAAAGACTCCTACCCACTACCCAATATTGATCAACTTATAGATGCAACTGTTACTGTTTGTGCCCTAGAGAAAACACTATGATGTTTATATTATGAAACATTTGGATTATTAATTCTGATTATATGGATTATTCTTTAGTAATTTATTATATCTTTATTTTCTCCGATAAGATGTTAGATTAATAAATGTCCTTGGAATATGATATGTAATTTTATATCTCTAAGTACGTGACTTAGAAATGAGATTATGAGAATAGTATCGATATTCCTAAAGATCCCTAGTCGAGTATTATTATTAAGGTATAATAATAATGCATTAAGACGAGTGTGAATGTTAACTGATGATCACATCTCATTGATCGTAGGTATAGTGATACTAAAGTCAAAACACAGGCACATGTATTATATACATGGTGCTGGAAGACCCAATGTGAGATTCTACATGTCTATTGTGTCATAAGTAATTCTCACAGTGATAATGATGTATTGGTCCTTAGACTTGAAATCATTATATTTCTATATGAGAATTGATATACTTTGGTAGCATTAAAAGTTACCTTTGACCGGGTGATGATAAAAGTGTATATTGGGTATATTATGAATCATATGAGAAATATGAATGATCTAGAAAGGATTTAACCCTCCTATTTTAGGAGTGATATTATTAGCCTCTTGTCTGAGTTAGACTATGAAATGCATGGCCATACTCAAATGTTGATTTGATGTTATAGTCTACTCATCGATCAAGGAAACCTGGATTAAATTATGAAGAGGATGACACATAACATGCCTCGAGTTTAATCTACAATATATGGTTAAAAGGATTATAATACATTGTACATTATATACAAAAGGTTTAATCGATCACCGATTTAATTATTATTACTTAGGTAACAATGATGTATTATTAGATGTCGTTCATTGTTTATGATTTTAAATTAGATTTAAAATTGTATCCAACGTAATAATAACCTAAAGGGTCGCACAAAGAATGATTGGAGGATTATTTAATTTAAATTCGGATTTAAATTAAATATAAGTAATTCAAATTATTTGTTATTAATTAAGTGTGACTTAATTAATTAAATTAATAGGAAATTCGAATTTAATATTAAATCCGAAATTAAGTTATTGGATGATTAAGTGAGACTTAATAATACAATAATTAGAATTTCGAATTTAATAATAATAATAACTCTAAAATTAAGTTTAGGGTTGGAGGCCCATTAGCTCTTGCCGATATAATATCTTTTTCTAATAGAATTAGGGTTACACGTTTTGTTTGATAAAACATAAACCCTAGCAGCTAGAAGAGATATAGAGAGACTGCAAGAAGGCGGCCTCAACAACTTGCTAGTACACACCCATCCTCCGGGCGATCATTCGTGTGGATACCTTCAAGGCGTAGATCGTTCCAGCGACGAGCTACATGGTGATCATTCAAGACCTCCATCTTTCCATTAACGTAAAGCTTCTTAAGGTAAACATACTGAACTATGAATTAAATATTATTTTTCGCATGGTTCCTGCGGAGGGTTTCAATTTTTTAAGAATTAAATTTACATTTTCGTTGCGTTTATGTGCTTAAAACCCTTCAATGACATCAGAGCTACTTGTGAAAAGTTTTTAATTCGTTTATGTGTTTAACCATTTTCGATATATGAGCATGTACGTGATTCGCCATGATTGATATTGAAATAATATGTCTGTATATGTATAGTTTTGAATATATGATATTCATGTGAGTTGTATAATCATAAGATGATTATGTAATCTGTATATATACTAATATATACATGATTTATGTTTGTTCTAATTATGAGAATCATATTAGATACGGATTCTGAATTGGCTGCTGCAGATTTGCTGAAATCTGGGTCTGGTGTCCGATTTACGCAAACGAATAACCTATTCAATAGGTAAATGAGCGTCTAAACAAAACTAATAGCTAATGCTATCAACGACTCATCTGTAAGGCGTTTCACGTCGTTTACTGCCCGTAAACAGTGATTCTTGTTCTTCTGATTTGATTCTGATTTTTCTGATTTTTGTCATATTTTTTATGATTAGATCATGGATAATATGATATGTTAAGATCAGATTATGTGTTTTAACATGCTTTTATGTGTTTTATCAGCATGGTGGATGGTTATGGCCTTTCGACCTTAGTGTAATGGTTTTGTAATCATAAATCTCGAATGTAACTCGAGTTATTCTTGTAAGTTCATTAGATTAGTTTTACTTTCAATCATGTAATGTAATTGAAGACTCAAGAAGGCTATCCAATGGAGTTGATTCAAAGAAGAAGATGAGACATACAAGGAGTCTAAACAAAGAAGAAGACGAGGCATACCAGAAGTCTAAATAAAGAAGAAGACTTATGTAATAAGTAGTTGTATTTATTTCCATCACCATATTAGATTGACCTTGATCTTTATCATGAGCTTGATAAAGATCACATAGGATGGGGCCATAACCAAACACATTTACTTTATTGCACTTTACATATTGATGTATGAATGTATGTATAGAATAGTTAATGATGCATGCTTTAATTAGATTAATCATGCATGAATGTATGTATTAGATACGTCATCCATGCCATACCTAAGCAAGATAAAATCTGTAACGACTCAAGATTTTAAAATTAACCAACGATTATGAGATTCTCGTGTTTATGAAACACAGAATGAAATATGAATCTTCTTTATTTCCGACATGGGGCGATTTTGTCAACAACGGGTTTATGAAATACGAGTATTGATTTGAAGTATTTTATTCAAGGAAAAATTGGGAATCTCTTTATGATGGGATCATGATCGTTATAATACTAACAAAACCCTAATGTTTATATTTAGTTATTTAGATGCCTTCCAATATGTCCAATGCGTTAACCCTTAGATCGATAAGGAGTGGGTTCGCCAGAGCGAAGTACTCCCATCTTTCGTGGGACGGCGTGTTGAAGTATATGATACTTTTTAGACCTTTGGGTATTAAATTAACTAAGTTATCATAATAGGATTGTGAACATAGAGGCATAGAGTTTGGTGATATTTATTGGATAAATAAGAATAAATGTTGTTCCACTAAACTATCCAAAAGTTATATAGTTGATATAATTGACAAATGTTGTCTACCTTATTGAATCATGTTTTAGGAGTGAAGCCAAAGCTGAACTAAAACGTTGTGAAAATTTGGATCTTGGCTCACTAGAAAGTATATACAAGATACTCTTTCCGAATTAATAGTTAGGGCTATTAATTTGATAAAATAGTGGGAGATATATATTTTGAATATATATGAATAATCACTTGAACACAATTTAATAATCATCTGTAAACTAATTTATCTTATGCACTTTAAACATTGTAGATATCAAATGGCAATCAATTCAAACAACTTCTCTGTACGATCAGTCCTTGAGAAAGACAAGCTGACAGGAACAAACTTCCTTGACTGGCAGAGGAGCTTGAGGGTTGTCCTCAAACAAGAGCACAAGCTCTATGTCATAGATATCCCTTGCCCTGCACCTCTCACTGACGGAGTATCCCGTACTCAACATAATGTTTATCAGAAACATATCGATGATGACACGTATGTTCAATGTCTCATGTTAGCGACCATGAGTGCTGAACTTCAGAAACAACATGAGAATATGGATTCTTATGATATGATAGAGCACATTAAACATATGTTTGAAGGTCAGGAGAGGTGTGATACTTTTAAATTGTTGCATGCATGTAAGCAGAGAGAACGTGATCCGGTTGGACCGCATGTTATATGGATGATTGGGTATATTGAGTACCTTGCCAAGTTGGGTGCCCCGATTGCTGTGGAGCACCAGATTGGCCTAATTTTGCAATCTTTAAACAGCAGTTGTTCTCAATCTATGATGAATTACAATATGAATGAGATAGATAAGAACCCCACCGAACTATTGGTTATATTGAAAACTGCTGAGACCAACGTTCAGAAGACATCCCCTGCTCCCATGTTGATGGTGAATAAGGGGAAGGCCAAAGGAAAGGGTAAATGGAAAGGCAAGAGGAAGATGGGATCTAAATCGAATGCCAATCCGAAACCTGATCCGACCAAGGCTTTGAAACCTAAAGGTGGTGTTCCAAAGGTTGGTGATTGTCACTATTGCAAGAAACCAGGTCATTGGAAGAGGAACTGTCATGCTTATTTGGAGGATCTGAAGAAGAAGAAGAAGGTTGTTATTACTGCTTCTGATTCAGGTATTTATGTTATTGAATTCAATTTATCTACTTCTACATCTTGGGTATTAGATACTGGATGTGGTTCTCATATTTGTATAAATATGCAGGAACTGCAGGGAAGTAGAACATTGGCGAAGGGAGAAGTCGACCTACGAGTTGGCAATGGAGCAAAGGTTGCTGCTTTAGCTGTAGGGACTTATCGTTTATCGTTGCCCAATGGGCTTATTTTAGAACTAGATAACTATTTTTATGTGCCTGCGATTTGCAGAAATATTATTTCGGTTTCTTGTTTGGACAAGAAAGGTTTTTCGTTTTTGATTCAGAACAATAGTTGCTCCTTTTCATTCAATAATGTTACCTACGGGATTGCACGTTTGTTTAATGGTTTATATGTTCTTGATATAGAAATTCCTGTCTATAACATAAATAATGATAATAAAAGTATTAAGATGAAAGACTCAAATCAAACTTACCTTTGGCATTGTCGTTTAGGTCACATAAATGAGAAACGCATTTCCAAATTACATAAAGATGGTTACTTGGATAAGTTTGATTTTGAATCATACGAAGAATGCAAATCTTGTCTCATTGGAAAAATGGCTAAAGCTCCTTTTACCGGACAAGGTGAAAGGGCCACTGAACGATTAGGACTTATCCATAGTGATGTATGTGGTCCAATGCGTATGATGGCAATAGATGGCTTTTACTACTTCATTACTTTTACTGATGGTTTCAGTAGATATGGATATGTGTATCTTTTGAAGAACAAATCCGATTCTTTTGAAAAGTTCAAAGAATACAAGGCTGAAGTGGAAAAGTAAACAGGGGAAAGTATAAAAGTTCTACGATCAAATTGTGGAGGAGAATACTTAAGCCTCGAGTTTAAAGGTTTTTTGAAGGAGTGGTATCCTATCACAACTTACTCCTCCTGGAACGCCTCAATGTAATGGAGTTTCTAAGAGGAGAAATCGTACCTTGTTGGACATGGTGCGATCGATGATGAGTCTAGCAGATCTTCCAATAAGTTTCTGGGGTTATGCTCTAGAAACAGCTGCATATACACTAAACCGAGTTCCAACTAAATCGGTTCAAAAGACTCCATACGAGATATGGAATGAGAAACGTCACAGCATGTCTTTTATGAAAGTATGGGGATGCGAAGCATTTGTGAAACACTTGGTGTCTGACAAGCTTGGACCAAAATTGGATAAATGTTATTTTGTGGGATATCCTGAAGAAACTAAAGGGTATAGTTTCTATAATCCTACCGAGAACAAAGTGTTTGTTGCTCGAACCGCTGTATTTCTTGAAAGAGAGTTACTTTCAAAGAAAATTAGTGGAAGGACTATAGATCTCGATGAAGATTGATTTGTACAAAATAATATTAAAGCAGAGTTGGAAAATAGGCAGGAAGTACATCAAGATGTTCCTGCTCCGGAAACACAGGTTGTTCGTAGATCTAGTAAGGCTCGTCATGAGCCAGAGAGATATTATTGATTTCTCTTGACTCAAGATGATGATGTAGTGCTCATAGATAATGATGAACCTCTTACCTACCAAGATGCTATGAACAGTACAGACTCCAAGAGATGGCTAGAGGCCATGAAATCCAAAATGAAATCCATGTATCAAAATAAAGTATGGACTTTAGTTGATCCACCTGAAGGGGTAAAACCTATAGGGTGCAAGTGGGTTTTCAAGAAGAAAACTGACATGGATGGTAAAGTACAGACCTATAAAGAGCGACTGGTGGCAAAAGGTTTCAAACAAGTTCATGGCATGGTATAGACTATGATGAGACTTTTTCACCAGTTGCTATGGTCAAGTCCATCAGGATTTTGTTAGCAATAGCTACTTACTACGACTATGAGATTTGGCAAATGGATGTCAAAACCGCTTTCTTGAATGGGAGCCTTGAAGAGGATGTATACATGATACAATCTGAGGGTTTTGTCGATCCCAAGTTTGCTAAGATGGTCTGTAAGTTGCTTCGATCTATTTATGGATTGAAGCAAGCCTCAAGGAGATGGAATCGTCGTTTTGATGAAACAGTCAAAGAATTTGGCTTTATTCAAAATGAAGATGAACCATGTGTTTACAAGAAGGTTAGTGGGAGCGACGTGGCATTCCTAGTACTATATGTAGATGACATATTACTAATAGGGAATGACATACCTTCTCTACAGGCTGTTAAGACTTGGTTGGGAAATAGTTTCTCGATGATGGACTTAGGTGATGCTACCTATATATTAGGGATCAAGATCTATAGAGATAGATCAAGGAAATTAATCGGCCTAAGTCAGAGTACATACATTGACAAAGTATTGCATCGTTTGGGATGCAAGAAGCAAAAAGAGGATATGTCCCAATGTCTCATGGGATATTGATCTCAAAAGACAACTGCCCTAAATCATTAGATGATAAGGGCTGTATGAGCAAAGTTCCATATGCTTCGGCAATTGGATCTATAATGTATGCGATGATATGTACTCGACCTGATGTTTCGTATGCCTTGAGCATGACGAGCAGATACCAGTCTAATCCTGGCGAGGGTCACTGGACAGCAGTCAAGAATATTCTTAAGTACTTGAAAAGGACTAAAGATTCATTCTTGGTGTATGGAGGAGATGATAAGCTGGTTGTAAAGGGTTACACTGACGCCAACTTTTAGACAGATAGAGATGATTCAGTATCTCAGTCAGGTTTTGTATTTTGCCTTAATGGAGGTGCTGTAAGCTGGAAGAGTTCAAAGCAAGAGACAGTAGCTGATTCTACAATGGAAGCTGAGTATATTGCTGCCAGTAAAGCAAGCAAAGAGGCTGTTTGGATACGAAAATTCATAACAGGACTTGGTGTGGTTCCATCGATCACAGATCCAGTTGATCTTTACTGTGATAATAATGGAGCCATCGCGCAGGCTAAAGAACCAAGGTCCCATTTCCGGGCAAAGCATATACTTAGGAGATATCACCTCCTTCAAGAGATTAATGAAATAGGAGACATACATATATATAAAGTGCATACTGATGATAATGTTGCAGAGCCAATGACTAAGGCTTTGTCGCAGCAAAAACACGAAGGTCATACTAGTTCCATGGGTATTAGATACATGGGAGATTGGCTCTAGTGCAAGTGGAAGATTGTTAGTGTTTATGCCCTAGAGACAACACTATTATGTTTATATTATGAAACATTTTAATTACTAATTCTGATTATATGGATTATTCTTTAGTAATTTATTATATCTTTATTTTCTGCGATAAGATGTTAGATTAATAAATGTCATTGGAATATGATATGTAATTTTATATCTCTAAGTACGTGACTTAGAAATGAGATTATGAGAATAGTATCGATATTCCTAAAGATCCCTAGTCGAGTATTATTATTAAGGGATAATAATAATGCATTAAGACTAGTGTGAATGTTGACTGATGATCACATGTCATTGATCATCGGTATAGTGATACTAAAGTCAAAACACAGGCACATGTATTATATACATGGTGCTGGAAGACCCAATGTGAGATTCTACATGTCTGTTGTGTCATAAATAATTCTCACAGTGATAATGATGTATTGGTCCTTAGACTTGAAATCATTATATTTCTATATGAGAATTAATATACTTTGGTTGCATTAAAAGTTACCTTTGATCGGGTGATGATAAAAGTGTATATTGGGTATATTATGAATCATATGAGAAATATGAATGATCTAGAAAGGATTTAACCGTCCTATTTTAGGAGTGATATTATTAGCCTCTTGTTTGAGTTAGACTATGAAATGTATGGCCATGCTCAAATGTTGATTTGATGTTATAGTCTACTCATCGATCAAGGAAACCTGGATTAAATTATGAAGAGGATGACACATAACATGCCTCGAGTTTAATCTATAATATATGGTTAAAAGAATTATAGTACATTGTACATTATACACAAAAGGTTTAATCGATCACCGATTTAATTATTATTACTTGGGTAACAATGATGTATTACTAGATGTCGCTCATTGTTTATGATTTTAAATTAGATTTAAAATTGTTGCCAACGTAATAATAACCTAAAGGGTCGCACAAAGAATGATTGGAGGATTATTTAATTTAAATTCAGATTTAAATTATATATAAGTAATTCGAATTATATGTTATAAATTAAGTGTGACTTAATCAATTAAATAAATAGGAAATTGGAATTTAATATTAAATCCGAAATTAAGTTATTGGATGATTAAGTGAGACTTAATAATACAATAATTAGAATTTTGAATTTTATAATAATAATAATAACTCTAAAATTTAGGGTTGGAGGCCCATTAGCTCTTGCCTATATAATATCTTTTTCTAATACAATTAGGGTTACACGTTTTTTTTGATAAAACATAAACCCTAGCAGCTAGAAGAGATATGGAGAGAGCAAGAAGGCGGCCTCAACAACGTGCTAGTACACACCCATCCTCCGGGAGATCATTCATCTGGATACCTTCAAGGCGTAGATCGTTCCAGCGACGGGCTACGTGGTGATCATTCAAGACCTCCATCTTTCCATTAACGTAAAGCTTCTTAAGGTAAACATACTGAACTACGAATTAAATATTATTTTTCGCATGGATCCTGCGGAGGGTTTCGATTATTTAAGAATTAAATTTACGTTTTCGTTGCGTTTATGTGCTAAAAACCCTTCAGCAACCTCGGGCCATGTTATGCTAAGCTTCATGGATGCTTTCTCCGGATACAACCAAGTCAAAATAAATCCGAAAGACATCACAAATACTGCATTCATCATACACCGGGCTGTGTACGCTTTTATCATGATGCCATTCGGGCTAATCAACGCCGGAGAAACCTATCAAAAAATGATGAACACCATTTTCAAGAGCTAACTAGGTAGGAACATGGAATCCTATGTTGATGACATGCTATCCAAATCAATCACAGTCCTGGATCACATCAAAGACCTCAAAGAATGCTTTGAAAACTTGAGAAAGTACAACATGAAGCTGAACCCGGAGAAGTGCGCTTTCGGAGTCCCATCTGGGAAGTTTCTTGGTTTCTTGGTTAGCGAACGGGGAATTGAAGGCCAATCTGGAGAAAATTAAAGCTATCATGGAAATGGAAATTCCCCGGACTCAGAAAGACATTCAAAAGTTGGCAGGATGCTTGGCATCCCTTCACAGGTTCATCCCAAAACTAGCGGAAAGATGCCTACCTTTCTTTGAGTTAATGAAAGGAGCCCAAAACAAAAAGCAAATTTACTGGACCCCGGAATGCAACATTGCCTTCAAAGAAGTTAAGCAACACCTGATGAACCCGCCTATCTTTCAAAAGCCAATCCCGGAGAACCATTATATCTCTACATTGCAGCCGGACAAAGAGCGGTCTCTTCGGCCCTCATACGGGAAGAAAGTGGGACACAGAGCCCGGTCTACTATGTAAGTCAGGTCCTCAAGGACGCCGAAACCCGATACCCAAACTTAGAAAAATTTGCCCTAGCTTTTGTACACTCAAGCAGGAAGCTAAGGGAATATTTCCAAGGCCGGGAGATCAAGGTGATTACTGATCAGCCACTCCAAAAAATCATTTATAAACTAGACGCCTCTAGAAGACTGGTAAATTGGGCGATAGAGCTAAGCCAATTCAGTATCAAGTTTGTTCCAAGAACGACCATAAAAGCCCAGGCTTTGGCCGAGTTTGTCATGGAATGTACTTTCCCTGAATCCCCGGAGGTACCAGCAAACCAGTTCGTAGGCGAGAAAGAAGCCGAAGAGAAGAACGCATGGAAATTATACGTCGATGGCTCGGCGACAGTCGAGAGGTCTGGAGCAGGCCTAATCCTTTCCAACCCGGATGGCTTTACAATTCAATAAGCTATAACCTTCTCTTTCAAAGTAACAAATAATCAAGCTGAATATGAAGCACTCCTCTCTGGGCTCTGATTAGCCAAATCCCTCGGGTAACAAGGTTGGTCATCTATAGTGCTCCCCAAATTGTGGTCAAACAAACCAATGGAGAATATATCGCGAAAGATCCCAAGCTGGCACAATATCAGGAAATGGTGCGGAGTATCCTGGAAACCATCTCGAATACCACCATTCTACAGATAAATAGAGAAGAAAATTCCAAGGCAGATGAGCTATCCAAGCTCGTGCAGAACACTTCAGACCTAACCAGTTCGGTTTATTTCGAAGAGCTCGGGGCACCAAGCACCGATCAGGCCGAGGTCTTATATATCAGCAGCCTAGATAACTGGATGACTCCCTATATAGCCTACTTGAAAGAGGGAACCCTGCCAGAAGATCAGAACAAGGCACGCTACCTCAAATATAAAGCTACCCAATTCTTCTTGGTAGATAATCAACTATATAGGCGAACTTTCTCCGTGCCCACTCTAAAATGCATTGATCCGGACGAGGCAGACTATTGTCTCTAGGAGGTTCATGAAAGAATTTGTGGAGATCACCTAGCTGCCAAAGAACTTGCTTACAAAGCCATCGGAATAGGGTATTATTGGCCGACTATCCACACAGGCACAGTCGCATATGTAAAGAAGTGCAGTAAATGCCAAAAGTTCAGCAAAGTGCCGAAGCATAGCCCAAGTCTTCCAGGGTCAGTACTCTCCCCGATCCCCTTCGTTGTTTGGGGAATTGACATCATGGGTCCATTTCCCGGGCCAAAAGAGATTTACTCTACGTACTAGTGACGATTGATTATATGACTAAGTGGGCAGAAGCTAAAGCCATGTGCACCATCAATCAACAGGATTACATCAAATTCATGAATTCAATTATAATGTGGTTCGGGATCCCAATAATTTTAATCTCGGATAATGGGCCACAGTGTCCATTAGCAATAACCCTGGAAGACCCCAGGACACGTGGAAATATCACTACCGTCTAGGTAGCCCAGATCCAGAACGTTCCAACGGCTCAGATCTGGAATTACACTAACTCATCATGGACGTCCACGCGTCCTTCAGTCCAAAAACTCACCTACGGACAAGATCAAAGGTACCAACCCCTAAACCCTAATGGGAAGCCTATAAAAGGCTAAACAAAAGGTGTATTAGGGGTTACTTCATATATACAATACACACATATATACACACAGCACCTATATTTATATAATTCCTATTTTCCCCTTTCTCCTCCAAAACCCTCTCTCATTCTCACACCGGAGGTGCCGCGAGGATGCCACCCCCTCCGGTTCTGTTTTGAAGGTGTCCACCTTACAACTACCCGGACTCAAACTCCATTTGGACAGAGTTTGACTCAGTTGGTTAAAGAGGGGATAACTATCCTCTTGGTCATAGGTTCGAATCCCACGGGAGGAGAATTTATGATTATTCCTCCTTAGTCAGAGCCTGTCGCTTAAATGTGGTTTACCTTGGTTCACGTAGTTTACAGGCTATTACGTGAGTCCATAGGGTTTACCTAGTGCGCACCCAAAGGGTAGCAGCTGCGGGTTACCTACGATAAAAAAATGCCCAAATTCAATTAAGAACATTCATAACCCTTATAAACCCTAATTTTAATAAGTCCAGATGTTATTGAACTCCAAATTCAACATGTAATATACCAAAATGATCAGAATAAAATTATCTACAAAATGCAATCATCGAATCACACAAACAACATCAAAATCAAAAAATCATATTTTAATCATAATTTAATTCAAATTTAAATAAAAATACAGGAAAATACGTTTGATTTCTGCTGTGAAACAAATTGTAGAATCTGAAAGTACTTTTCACAAGCTCCGATTCGGTTACTCACACGCTTGATTTTGATTTCGATAACACCTTCGTATTTGGGTTTGATTTTGAAGAACACGACGAATATTAGGGTTTTCTCTATAAATTATATAATTTAACTGTTTTTTATTAATATTTGTATAGAATAAAATACGGTAAGGGCTATTTATACTTACGGAATATTGGTACCCCGTTGCATCATATCGGACATAAAAATAGATTACTTAGCCGCTAAATAACAATAAAACCAATCCAATTCCGTACCGATTTTAGGATAATTATCAAAATCGGGCTTTTTGTTATACAACCTACCAGAAGATAATGTAATAATTGAATCAAAATATCCCGTTCCTCGAGAATACAGGTTTTATTGATTTACCGAAACGAATATTGTATCAAAAAATTTACGCTGAGACCCGCACGGGTAAAACGTACTCCAGATCGAAAAAGTCAAAACACGGAAAATGCTCGAGATAATCAAATTAGGTAAGGATGTTGTTTTCCCGGGACTTCCGGGTTGTAAAACGTAAAAAGGTTGAAGTTCGACGATTTCCGGTTATACAAAATAGTTTATAATTACCCGAAAAGTAATTTATTTACTCTATAAATCCTTTATAAAAGTATATAACAACATATATAAATTAATAGAAAAATATCCAAATTATCTATACTTTATTTTGAACATATAAAAATTAAAATACTCAAATTTTTATCACCTATAAACATCCAAACATCAATACCAGTTATCAGATAATTCACCAAAATTTATATAATAATCATATAATAATTATTTATTGACAAAAAAAATTACACGATATATACCGAATATTACATGCTGGTTTCATCGAAGAAATATAATTTCCGAAATGGTTAGCAAATCCTGTAATGGTAAAGAAGGCTAATGGAAAATGGAGAATGTGTATAGATTTCACTGATCTGAATGATGCATGCCCAAAAGATTATTTCTCTCTCCCAAGAATAGACACTCTGATAGACGCTACCGCGGGGCACGTGATGCTGAGTTTCATGGATGGATATAGTGAATATAATTAGATTAAGATGCATAAGGAAGACATCCCCAAGGTATCATTTATCACTGACTGTGGTATTTTTGTTACCTTGTTATGACATTTAGCCTCAAGAATGCAGGAGCCACGTGCCAAAGATTGGTGAAAAAAAATTTCAAGGACCTTATTGGGAAAACTATGGTGGTTTATGTGGATGACATGTTAGTCAAAAGTCTCGAAAAGGCAGGTCATATAACCCACTTGAGGGAGGCTTTTCAGGTTTTAAGATATCACAAAATGATGTTGAATCCTACCAAGTGTGCTTTCGGAGTAGGATCTGGAATTTTTTTTAGGATTAATGGTCTCCAAGAGGGGAATTGAGGCCAATCTTGACAAGATAAAGGCCGTACTGGACATGGAGCCACCACGTTCCGTAAAGGATGATCAGAAAATCATGGGAAGCGTTGCAGCTTTAAAAAATGACCATATCTACGAACCGTTAAGGAATATGAGAATCACGATAAAATTACAAATCCAAAATCCTACAAATTCAAACCCAAGTACGAGGCTTCACAATGTAAAGGATGTATAAGAAAGGATTTACTCCGTAAACCGCTTACAAAGATTTATTATAAAAAAGTAGCCTTCTTTACCATTACAGGATAAATAAACGTATCGAGCCAAACTAATCATATAAGCTAACTAGGGTGAGAAATTAACCATGGTTAAATAGTAGATAGCCTAGCAAAAATAGTAACCTAGCTAGTGCATAGTAACCTAGCTAGTGAATAGTGGCATGAATAGTAACAAGAGTACTCCTAGCAACTAGCCTTGATCACAATCTATCCTAGGAAGATTTTACAAGATTTGACAATACTAGAAGATATATACAAAGAATACATATCATCATTTCATAAGAAGCATCCAAGAAGCCAAGCAAATTCTCTCTCTCTCTCTCTCTCTCTTCAAAACAAATATCATGCTGATTTTCAAGAACTTTGAGGAAAGAAAAATTCAAATATCATGCTCTACTTATTCAAAAATCACCAAATTTTAACCCAAGCTTCCCCGTATCATGTACAAGGTACCTGAAAAATTTCATGACCATTGGATTAGTATATCATAGTCAAATCATTTCTCAAAGTTGGTGATGAATAGTAACTCCGAAATTCTCTTTTTTTCTTGATTTTCATGGTATGATTTAGGATCCTGATAGGGATAAATAAATTATGATTATATAATTAAATACTGCATTAATTGTACAAGATGTGGGCTGCTAGGCCCAATAAAAAGATATATGATACTCAGACCAGAAAGGTTAAGCCTGATGGACCAGATCAGGCCTGATGGAATAAAAAAGGCCCAAAAGCCCTGATTATTAATTAATTACGAAATTAATTAATAAGGGACAAAACAGATGTTGAAAAGAGTCCCGATAAGAATATAAATCCTTGGAGATTAGCCTCAAGGGGACCTAAAAGGATAAGGAATCAATTTCCTACTATCTAGGACTCCAAAGTCCATTCTAACTATGAGACTTGCCCACCAAGTCTCCTATACCAAGTCCAATTCAAGGACTCCCAACATCTATATAAGGGGTCTCACCCCATAAATCAGAACTACGTTTTTTGGCTTGATTCTCTAATTCACAGAGATACGTAGGCATCTCGTAAAGGCAGAGTTAAGCTACGAAACACGAGAGCAGCCATTAAAGGCCTTGAGCTCCCGAATCTCAGTAATAAATACAGCAATTATATATACTAGTTTTAATCCATAACATTTGGCGCCGTCTGTGGGAAAGCAACAACAACCATGGCGAAAACACGGAGAACAATTGGAGCTCTAGAGGAAGGAACACCATCAGAGACAACCCAGGTGATTTCATCAACCGTGGAGGTTCCTCCCCATTCAACTTATGCATCTACTCAGGGGGAAACCCAGACAGGGGCAACTCATCCTCAGCCACAAGGGACAACTCCCCCGACTATTCAAGGTACGAATCCTCAAGTTCAACAAATACATATACCTGTGAATTCTCGACCCGTCGGGTATGAATATTCAACTATTGTTACCACTAACCCCCCTTATGGGATGCCCCTTCGCCCTGAGGTTGGAGGAAGCGGATATGCTAGGCGAGGCGAAGCACGAGGGCAGTCACCCCCCTATATACGAGGTTTGGGTCCTATTCCTGAGGATCGGGAATTTTCTGGTCCTTATACTGAGAGAGACTCCGAATCTTCGGATGATGAAGTGGCCCCGAGAAGGAGGCGTCCTGGAAAAGAGCCAATGACCGATGGAAGGCAACGCCCCCAAAGCACCCCAGGGGCGAATCCCCAAGAAGTGCAGGAAAGGATCAGGGCTCATGAGGCTAAAATCCAAAGGCTGAGGCGTGATTTGGAGGCTCACCAGGCCACCAGACCCGAGATATCTCCTAGGGGGAGAAATCCTCCTCCTGTCATAGACCTGGATGGTCCGGTAAGAAGAAGGGCTGTTGTCCCAAGAACTGATCCGAGCAATCTCCTTCCCCTTGGAGATCCTGATGATCCAACTCCACCCTTCACAGAAGAGATAATGAATGCCCATATCTCAAGGAAATTCAAGATGCCCACTATCAAAGCCTATGATGGCACGGGAGACCCCGCTAATCATGTTAGGACATTCTCTAATGCACTGTTGCTGCAACCCGTGAATGATGCTATAAAGTGTCGGGCCTTCCCTCAAACCCTGTCAGGTATGGCTCAAAGATGGTACAGTCGCTTGCCCCCAAACTCTATTGGATCGTTCAGAGAGTTAAGTCAGGCTTTTATTAAGCAGTTCATCAGTGGAAAAGTCCATGAGAAAAGTTCAACATCTCTTATGAGTATTGTGCAAGAAGCTAAGGAATCCTTGAGAGATTACCTGAATCGTTTTACAAAGGAGGCTTTAAAAGTCCCAGACCTTGATGATAAGGTAGCTATGATAGCACTGCAACAAGGAACTAGGGATGAGTTTTTCAAGATGTCCTTGGCCAAACGTCCCCCTGAAAATATGTTGCAGCTCCAAGAGAGGGCAGGGAAGTATATCAAGGTTGAAGAAAGCATGAGGAAGACCGTAGTAAGTAATGAGCCCACTGAAGGCAAGAAGCGGAAAACTGATCTGGAGTATATCGCTAAGGATAAGTATCCTAAAACCGAACAAAACCCTGATTCAAACCCCAAGAAGGGAGGACCTGGGCAAAAGTTCACCGAATACGCTAAGCTGAATGCTCCCAGAAGCCAGATCTTGATGGAGATCGAGAAAGATCGAGATGTTCGTTGGCCTAAGCCCTTGAAGGCCGATCCAGCCAAGCTAGATAAGAGCAAGTATTGCAGGTTTCACAAAGATGTTGGCCATGACACCGATGAGTGTAGGCAATTGAAAGATGAAATTGAGTTTTTGATTCGAAAAGGAAGATTGAACAAGTATACTGGAGATGGAGGGGACAGAAATAATAATGGAAGGAAGAACTTTGAAGATCGTAGGAGGGACCAAGATGATCAGGGGCGAAACCCCCAACCTAGAGGACCAGTTATAAACACCATTTATGGAGGGCCGAGACCTCGAGGGCCTGTGATAAACACGATCTTTGGAGGTCCAACTGCTGCTGGATTGTCCAAAAATTCCAGAAAGGCATATACTAGAGAGGTTATGCATATTGTTGGAGAAGCCCCGAAGAGGGCCAGGACAGAAGTAACATTGGCTTTTGATGATTCCGACCTAGAGGGTGTGAAGTTTCCCCATGACGACCCGCTGGTCATAACGCCGATAATAGGAAATAGCCCGGTTAAGAGGATCCTTGTGGATAATGGTGCTTCTGTGGATATCTTGCTCCACGACACCTTTCTAAGGATGGGGTATAACGACTCCCAGTTGACACCAACCGACATGCCGATATATGGATTTGCTGGAGTAGAATGTCCTGTGGAAGGGATAATTAAATTGCCAACCACCATAGGTACGGAGCCAAGGCAAGCAACGCAGATGCTGGATTTTGTGGTGGTAAAGGCTAGTTCAACTTATAATGCTATCATGGGGAGAACAGGGATACATGCCTTCAAGGCAGTCCCCTCTTCCTACCATTCAATCATGAAGTTTCCCACCCGAAACGGGATTGGAGAAGAGAGAGGAGATCAAAAAATGGCTAGAAGCTGTTATGTGGCCTCTTTGAGGGCAGATGGAGTCGGGGGGCAGGTTCTTCCTATTGAAGATATGAATGTTCGAGAAAATGATGAGAATAGAGGAAGGCCAGCAGAAGAATTGGTTTCGGTTCCTTTAGATCCCAAGAATCCTGAGAGGATGACTTTCATTGGAGCCACATTAGAGGAGCCCCTTAGAGGGAAGTTAGTGAAATTTTTGCAAGAAAATAGTGATGTGTTTGCATGGTCAGCAGCTGATATGTCAGGCATAGACCCGGAGTTAATTACTCACAAGTTAAACGTGGATCCAAGCCGGAAGACAGTAAAACAAAAGAAAAGAAATTTTGCCCCGGAAAGACAAGAGGCTATAAAGCAGGAAGTGGAAAAGCTCTTAGAGGCTGGTTTCATTGAGGAGATTCAATTTCCAGAGTGGTTAGCAAACCCTGTAATGGTGAAGAAGGCTAATGGAAAGTGGAGGATGTGTATAGACTTCACTGATCTGAATGATGCATGCCCCAAAGACTGTTTTCCGCTGCCTAGAATTGATACTTTGATTGATGCCACCGCTGGACATGAAATACTGAGTTTCATGGATGGGTTTAGCGGATACAACCAGATCAAAATGCATAAGGATGACATTCCAAAGGTATCATTTATCACTGACTTTGGTGTTTATTGTTATCTTGTTATGGCGTTTGGTCTCAAAAATGCAGGAGCAACCTATCAAAGGTTGGTAAACAAAATTTTTAAGGATCTTATTGGTAAGACTATGGAAGTCTATGTTGATGACATGTTAGTCAAGAGTCTAGTAAAGACTGATCACAAAACCCATTTGAGGGAAGCTTTTGAGGTCCTGAGGTACCACAAGATGATGTTGAATCCTACGAAGTGTGCTTTCGGAGTAGGATCTGGAAAATTCTTGGGATTGATGGTCTCAAAAAGGGGAATTGAGGCTAACCCCGATAAAATCAAGGCGATCCTGGACATGGAACCACCAAAAACCATCAAGGATGTCCAGAAGCTCACAGGGAGGGTCGCTGCGCTAGGACGATTCATCTCCAAGTCAGGAGACAAGTGCTTGTCATTCTTCAAGTCATTAAAGAACATTAAAGACTTTGTATGGAGTGAGGAAAATCAGAAGGCATTTGAAGAGTTAAAGAAGTATATGGGCCAGGCCCCGTTGTTGGCCAAGCCAGTCCTGGGTGAAGTTTTATTCTTGTACTTGGCTGTTTCAGAAAGCGCCTTGAGCGCGGTGTTGGTTAAGGAGGAACTGAAAGTCCAGAAACCCGTATACTATGTCAGCAAAATTTTGCATGGTGCCGAGTTGAATTATTCAGCCATTGAGAAATTCGCTTTAGCCTTGGTAATGGCTTCAAGAAAGCTGCGTCCTTATTTTCAAGCTCACCAAATTGAAGTGCTAACAAATCAGCCACTGAGAAATATCATTCACAGTCCCAAGGCAAGTGGGAGACTGATTAAGTGGGCAATAGAGTTGGGAGAGTTCGATCTCAAGTATAAGCCACGTATGGCCATAAAAGCCCAGGCACTAGCTGACTTCGTGGTGGAATGTACCATACCCAACCAAGAAGTCGGGGGGCAGGAAGATACCACACCTCAAGACAAGGGAGTCGACAATGGGGACAAGGAGAAAGAATATTGGGTTCTCTATTTTGATGGAGCATCAAAAACAAATTCCAGTGGAGCAGGGTTGGTTTTGCAAAGCCCTGATGGATTCTTAATTGAGTATGCCATGAAGCTAGACTTCCCAACCACAAACAATGAGGCAGAGTATGAAGCCCTGATTGCTGGCCTTGGTCTAGCTGGGACACTTAGAGTCAAAAACTTAAAGGTCCGTGGAGACTCGAAGTTGATCATATCCCAGGTAAAGGGAGAATTTGAAGCAAGGGATGATACGATGGCAAAGTATGTTCGCCTAGTAAGGGCTGTGATGACCCAATTTAATGAATGCCATGTTGAACACATTCCAAGGGAAGAAAATGCTAAAGCAGATGCGCTATCAAAGTTTGCTTCATCTGAGATTGAAGAAAGTTCAGGAAGTGTGTACTTCCGTGTTTTGAAGACACGAAGCATAGATATTAAGCTTGTGGCTCCCGTAGGCTTGGGGACGTCATGGATTGATCCCATCAAGGCTCACATTCAGACCGGTTGGTTGCCAAGTGATGCAATTGAGGCACGGAAGTTAACTGTTCGAGCACTAAGGTACTCTTTGATAGATGGGATTCTATATAAAAGATCTTTCGTGGTTCCTTACTTGAGGTGTCTCAGGCCCGATGAGGCACGCTTAGCTCTTGAGGAAGTGCATGGAGGTATTTGTGGGCAACACTTGGGGGGCAGGGCCTTGGCTCATAAGATAACTCGTTTAGGCTTCTATTGGCCAGAAATGATGGCTGATGCCAAAGAATATGTAAAGAAGTGTGATCGTTGTCAGAAGCATGCACCAGTCGCCAGACAACCCCCCGAGATGCTGACCTCTATCAACTCACCTATTCCCTTTGCTATGTGGGGGATGGATATTCTAGGGCCTTTTCCTATGGCCACAGCACAAAGGAAGTTTCTGATTATAGCCATTGATTATTTCACCAAGTGGATCGAAGCCAAACCTTTGGCCAAAATCACAACTAAGCAGGTTGCACAATTCCTGTGGGAAAACATTATGTGCCGATATGGAATTCCCCGTATCCTCGTCACTGACAATGGAACACAATTCAACAACGAGGAATTCGAGAAGTATTGCGAAGAAAATGAAATTGAGTTACGGTTCACCTCTGTGGCTCACCCGCAAGCCAATGGGCAAGCGGAGGTAGCAAATCGGATAATCCTGGATGGACTAAAGAAGAGGATCGAGAAGTCAAGAAATAATTGGGTAGATGAGATACTTCCAATATTATGGGCCTACAGGACTACTTGTAGAGTCACGACAGATGCAACTCCTTTTATGTTGGCATATGGGGCGGAAGCAGTAGTTCCCGTGGAGATATCACATTCCTCTCCAAGGATTCAGGCTTTCGATGAGAAAGAAAATGAGGAAGGGCAGAGATTAGCCCTGGATTTAATTGATGAAGTGCGAGATAAAGCACATGCAAAGATAGTAGAATATCAGAAAAAAGCTTCATTCTACTACAACCTAAGGGTTAAAGAAAGGTTTTTTAAACAAGGCGATCTAATCTTGAGGAAGATAGGAGCATCTGGTGTAGGACAAAAAGGGAAGCTTGCCCCGAATTGGGAAGGGCCGTACAGAGTCAAGAGTGTTCAGGGTAGAGGAACCTACAAGCTGGAGACTATGGATGGTTTTGAAGTCCCGAGAACTTGGCATGCATAAAACCTGAAGGTTTACTATGTGTAGGGCAGTTGGATACGATTCTCACTTGTCATGATGGAGAGTAGGTTGAAAAGCACCTTGAAGCTTTGCTTAGGATTTATATGTCTTATTATGAAGTTTATTAAGACTTGTGTAAGGGATGAATCCCAAACAATTTTTGAAGCTCAGAGAATTTTTCGAAATATGTTTGAATCTCTATGGCATGGCAATTAAATTAGATGCATGATATGAAAGCCCTATAAAAAGGCCCAATTCAAAAAAAAAAAAGGTTAAAACTTGTTGGGCCTGGAAGTATGTCAAGCCCAGATAAGGGCCCCAAATATTCAAAGCCCAGCACCCGGGGTCCAAAAACAGGAAGAAAATATATATGAGTATTATCTTCAAAAACCAGAAATAAGTCCCAAATCCAAAAAGGATTTGGATAAATGAAGGCCCAAAAATAAGGCCTAATCCTACTTGAGTTAGAAAAAAACCCAGTATAGGGATCAATAAATCAGGCCCAGGGTCAATACTAAGTGCCCAATTAAAGATCAAAGCCCAGAAGGGCCCAAGTTGAAACCCAATACAAGGTTTCATAAATCTAGCCCAGGTTTAGGGCAAAGATCAACCCAATAAGAGGTAAGCCCAAAAAAGGGCCCAATTAGCAGAAAATTAAATGGCCCCAAATTAAAGACCAATTTAGGGTGGACCAAAGAAACCCAGTTAAAAGTAGGGGGCCTAATATAAAACGCCAGTCAAAAAAGGGGAAGGGCCAAGGTAAAGGCCTGGTTTGGAAAAGGCCCAGGGTCAAAAATAAAGTACCCATAAAAGAATTCAGGCCCAAATCTTAGGCTCAAATTTGAGATTGGAAAAAATCCAGCCCAGACTTAGGGCCCAAATCAAATATATGGAGTCACGGAAAGTAATATATCCCAAATCCCAGACCCAATTCGATCAGGTTTCATGTTGTATTCATCGTCGAATTAGTTGAGATCGAAAAGGCTTCGACCAAGGCTAGAAAAGGAGGTTAATTCGGTCAAAAAATATTTATCTAGACCAAAAATATTCCTGAGGAAATAAACAAGCCCAGTTAAGGGCCCAAGTGTTTGAAAGGCTCAGCAAAATGGCCCAAGTTAAAAAAAAAAAAAGGCGGGAAGCCCATAAGATTTGAATTTTGAAAAGATTTAAAATCAAAGTTCATTGAATGAATCAAAGCTCGAACAACCTCCAACAACGCCCAGGAGACAATATTCCTAGGCGCTGTTGGAAGGATGTCTCCTAGGCGGGGGTCAACAACGCCTAGGAAGTATGGGACCTCCAACAACGCCCAGGAGACAATATTCCTAGGCGCTGTTGGAAGGATGTCTCCTAGGCGGGGGTCAACAACGCCTAGGAAGTATGGGACCTCCAACAACGCCCAGGAGACAATATTCCTAGGCGCTGTTGGAAGGATGTCTCCTAGGCGGGGGTCAACAACGCCTAGGAAGTATGGGACCTCCAACAACGCCCAGGAGACAATATTCCTAGGCGCTGTTGGAAGGATGTCTCCTAGGCGGGGGTCAACAACGCCTAGGAAGTATGGGACCTCCAACAACGCCCAGGAGACAATATTCCTAGGCGCTGTTGGAAGGATGTCTCCTAGGCGGGGGTCAACAACGCCTAGGAAGTATGGGGCCTCCAACAACGCCCAGGAGACAATATTCCTAGGCGCTGTTGGAAGGTCGTCTCCTAGGCGGGGGTCAACAACGCCTAGGATGCATTATGCAATAAAAGCCAATTTTCTGATTATTTAAGAAAATGGGCTAAAAGTAAGAAAATTGCTGAAAAATTCCAAAAAATAGGGAAAAACAAAAGCAAAAATTCCCAGAAGATCAGGAAAATTAAAAAATAATTTTCAATAATTATTTTTAATATTCTTGAAAAATTAGGGGAAAATACCTGTGAGTACCAAAATAAGGAAATTCCTTAAATATTTTCTGAAAAATATTAATAAGGAATAAATCCAGAAAATTAAAGGATAAATCCCAGAAATAAGGGAAAAAATCCAAAAAAATAAGGAAATTCCTTAAATATTTTCTGAAAAATGTTAATATTTTCAGAAATAAGGAATAAATCCAGAAAATTAAAGGATAAATCCCAGAAATAAGGGAAAAAAATCCAGAAAAATAAGGAAATTCCTTAAATATTTTCTGAAAAATGTTAATATTTTCAGAAATAAGGAATAAATCCAGAAAATTAAGGATAAATCCCAGTAAATTAGGGAAAAATCCAGAAAATTAGGGAAAAATCCAGAAAATTAGAGAAAAATCCAGAAAATTAAGGATAAATCCCAGAAATTAAGGGAAAATTCCAGAAATTAAGAAATTAAGGGAAAAATCCAGAAATTAAGGGAAAAATCCAGAAATTAAGGATAAATCCCAGAAAATTAAGGATAAATCCCAGAAATTAAGGGAAAAATCCAGAAATTAAGGGAAAAATCCAGAAATTAAGGATAAATCCCAGAAAAATAAGGATAAATCCCAGAAAAATAAGGAAAAATCCCAGAAAAATTAGGGAAAATCCCAGAAAAATTAGGGAAAATTCCAGAAATTAGGGAAAAATCCCGGAAATAAGGGAAAAATTCCTGGAAATCAATTCCTAAATAAAAGGAAAAATTCGTTGTAAACGTGTAGGTCGCTCCACACTTTACAAAAAAACGAAACCCTGTAAGGGAACAAATAGACTTAACTTCTGCGAAACCTATTCAATGTTTCCCAAAAGTTGGGGGGCAAATGATAGGGATAAATAAATTATGATTATATAATTAAATACTGCATTAATTGTACAAGATGTGGGCTGCTAGGCCCAATAAAAAGATATATGATACTCAGACCAGAAAGGTTAAGCCTGATGGACCAGATCAGGCCTGATGGAATAAAAAAGGCCCAAAAGCCCTGATTATTAATTAATTACGAAATTAATTAATAAGGGACAAAACAGATGTTGAAAAGAGTCCCGATAAGAATATAAATCCTTGGAGATTAGCCTCAAGGGGACCTAAAAGGATAAGGAATCAATTTCCTACTATCTAGGACTCCAAAGTCCATTCTAACTATGAGACTTGCCCACCAAGTCTCCTATACCAAGTCCAATTCAAGGACTCCCAACATCTATATAAGGGGTCTCACCCCATAAATCAGAACTACGTTTTTTGGCTTGATTCTCTAATTCACAGAGATACGTAGGCATCTCATAAAGGCAGAGTTAAGCTACGAAACACGAGAGCAGCCATTAAAGGCCTTGAGCTCCCGAATCTCAGTAATAAATACAGCAATTATATATACTAGTTTTAATCCATAACAGATCCGTAAGCACAACCAAGCCCTCCCACGGTTCAACCATCAAGACGAACATAGTCCAAGATTTAAATAAAGGTATAAATCCTTACCCAAACTTTGTTTAAGGTTTAAGTTTCAAGAAAATTAAAGATCTTAGTTGTAAACCTAGTTTTTGTGGTTGATTTGTTATTTTCTTGATGATTAGTTAGTTAGTTATTAAGGTTGATGTTTTCCCCTCAAGAACATGATTTTATTGATAGGATTAAGTGTTAAAATTATGGTATGATTATTGATGATGGTTGATTAATGAATTCGAGCAAAAACGAAACCCGAGTCGCGAGCGTAACGTCTTTAAAATGAGAGAATCGTAACCATAAGTTTTCTTCAGAAATACAGAATTTATAAACTGTAGATACTTGAAGAATAATACTTTATTAGGATATAAAATTTTATGAGGATCATTTAGGCGCTTGAATCGCTTGATTTCGATTTACTGATCAAAAGTTACGACCGGTTTAGTAAAAATGATTTACGCAACAAAAACTGTTACAAATTACGAACTTTGTAAATATGAATAATCGACTTAAGAATATTCAAAATTCATGATATTTTTAGAGAGAGTACTAAATAGAGTTTAATAACTTCCATAAAAATTTCAAGTAAAAATATTGATTTTTCAATTTTATAAAAATGTCGGAGCCGAGGTCGCGCGGAGTAAAAACACCAAATGCAACCCACTTCTAGAAAACTGGTGCTTCGGGATTTTTACCCCTGTTACATGAAAACCATTTTCAAATAGTCTGCTCTAAATTTTGTCTAGATCACGCACACGAAAATGGTGCGACAATTGAGTTAACGGTTTGAGATAAATTAACATTTTAGTGAAAGTGGTATGAATAGTAAAACTCTGTAGTTGACTGAATTTTTAAAATGCTTTTCACCTATTTAAATTAATTTTATCGAAATGAACCTTTTATGATAAATATAAAAATCACTCAAGAAGCTCTTTAAGGTGGTTTCGTTATAAAATATTAATTTTTCAATTTATTAAAAATATTAGAGTGCGAGTCGCATAATAGTAACAATTGGTAAAGTCAGCTCTAAAAAAACCACTTTGACCGTCCGTTTCGACCAAGGATTGATATTTATTTCGAGTCGGTCGAATATTGAAAATGATGAAGTATTGTACTTATTAGAAATATAAGTTGGTGATGAGATTAAGAATACTGATTAAGATTATGATATTTGTTGATTAGAGAACTCGGAACAAGAGAAAGTCGGGAAACGTATCATGAACTCCAGGCAAGTTTTCAAACCCTGTCTTTTAAGAATTGTTGTGGTGTGATTGCTTTTAAATACTGCAATATATGCACGATAAATGTTTTACGGTGATTTACGAATTCTTATACATTGAATCATAAGATATAATGATTTTGGTATAGTAAAAGTACCGGATTTGAAATGATATATTTAGACGGAGGGTTGGTCGGTGTAAGTTTATAAAAACCCGGAAGTATTATAGAGGTGTTATATTTGAGAAATGTTAATGTTAGAGAGGAGCGTGACATATATATTGCAGACCGAGAGTCGGTCGGTATGTATATTATAGTAAAAACCTGGGAATCATCCTGGTGATGTTTTTGACGATAAAAAATCCGTACTTATTTTATTCCAAGGGACTCGATGTCCACTAGCGAAGTATTAAATACCTCGAGTTTATTTAAAACGATTTCCAAAGATTGTATTCCTTAACCTATATTTAATTACATGAACAATGAATATTATTTCAATTATTCAATTAATATAGGATAAGTATTCTTCAATGATTATTTATTTCAAACTCGATTATTTATATTGTTAAGGATTACTTTAATTATTTAAACATAAATTAGTTAAAGAATATTATTTTGAATATTCTTTTAAAAATATAAGTATTCAGGGTATAATTTTTTCATAATCGTTATTTAAATATTAAATATTTATTAAATGATTTAATATAATTTAAAATTTATAAAACCTATATTAAAATATTTTCTGTGTTTCAGAAAATTATTCTAATCCTTTCGGATCATCGAAAATATTCTCTTGATATATTTTAAATAGTATGATTATAGTTTCAAAAGGAACTCCCCCTTATTTATTTATCTGTCAACAACGGTCAACTCACATTACCTTAGTACTTCCTCCGAAAATTCTCGGAAGTATATATATATACATATGAGATGAGTTGTTTCTATCAACAAGCAAAATGCTTGGGGAACTTCGATGTTGTTCGAGTTCTCGTGATATGATAGTATTCTTCAAAGGACTTGGAGGGGTAGACTCTAGTACGATGAGTACTAGGGAGACTACCAAAGGTACCGCAGGCGATGGTACTCTGTGTACTCAGGAACTTGTGAAGTGTGTGCATACCCGAAATGGGACGTATAGCGCGAATGCGGAAAGGGTGATAACCGAGATACGAAGGTGTCATCCTTCTACTAGTAGAAACGGTTACTAATTTCCATCTTACGACTGATCATCATAAGAGGTGGCTCCAGTGAATGTCCTATATTCTTCCAATTAGAATTGAGAGGCAATACCGTAACTTAAGCCTAGGTCCTAAGTTTACCATCAAGGTAATTGCAGACTAATAAGTCAATCGAAAACATTATTTTGAAAAGAGGTGCATAACACCAAGAGATTGACTCTCATGAGTACAGAATACTATCGAGAGCACTCTAAAGATATTTTGATATATATAAAATATCTGATTTGATTTAAAGAGAAAAAGGTGTATACCACCAAGTTTTCAAATCATCCTATTATACGATGAAGTATTATTTTAACAGTTTTTTCAAATTGTTTTGTAAATTATGGTTGAGCATCATTGCTCACTCTTGCTTTCTTTTAAATGTCAAAACACAACAGATTACCAGTATGCCGTCATGGGAATTAGTCACTTGAAATTATGGGGAGAATCCCTTACAACTTTATCTCAGGTGGACCAGAGTATTCAGATAGGTATAAAATATTAGTAGTAATTATTATAACTTCATGTAGAGGTTATGAATAATCATGTAAAGTACATTTAAGTTGTAATAAAAGAAGATTACATTTTATACATCATTTCTAAGGCTATAATGATAAGTCACACACACTGTAGAAGGGGGTTGAATACAGTGTTTACTACAATCAAATCGAATATAAGAACTCAAGTAACAAAACACATATTTTATTCAACACAATAAACTCTGTTACAAAGAACTGTTCTCTCTCAGTGATGAACAAATTATCACGAGAGCTACTAGGGTTACAATGAATAACATTCTCGAATAAGATAACACATATAGTGTAAACCCTATGCTGTGTTTATATAGACACACAGTTACAAGATAATCTTCTAATTGATATCGAATATGATTCTGCATCCTAAAATATATCAATCAGTTATCTTTTCTTCCAAGTATTCTATTCTTTATAGAATTCTTCTCCTTGCATATTTCTTTCTGTTTTAGTCTCGATCTTCTTTCCTTTCAATTAGCCGCCTTCCTTATCTAAAAGTCTTCTTAAGTCCTGATATTATCTCCTGATAAATATCTTCTGATAACTTAAGTTCTGACAACTTAAGTTCTGATATCTTAAGTCCTGACTTCAGTATAAGTACTGATTTTCAGTTAAGTCCTGATTTGTCCTGTTAGTTAAGATCTGAAAACTAAACACAAATCATCATTAGACATGACATCACAAATATATCTAACAATCTCCCCCAACTTGTAAATTAGCATAATATAAAAGTTTAACAGATATTTGATGATGTCAAAAACATTAAGTACAAATGTATGAGAATTTGACTAGATAACTACAACTTAAAGTCATTACAGCTTTACCATCCTTAAAGTCTAATTTCAGCTTCAGTCTGTATATCCTTTAGAATTTAAGCAGTTGTAGATCTTTGACTTGGCTTCAGTATGTGCCCTCTTTAATATCAGGAGTTGTTCTGAGATAGTTCTTCAACAGACTTCTCTCAACATATTCAAGTTCATTAATCATCCTCCTTCTTGCAACTTTGAGTTCAACTGTATCTTCACCAGTTTGAAAGATAGCAGCCCTAAGATCATTTATTTTTGCTTTCCTTATATCCTAATCCAGTCTGATGATATAGGCTTTATCAGACTTTAGATTGAATTCAAGTCCCTTAATACCAGAAAATACAGTGATGATCTTTGCGGTATTAGGCTTCATTTCAACAATATCTCCACTGTGAGATCTGTACTTAGGACAATATGGGTTGTTAGACTTTACAGAGTAAAGCCTCTTCTGTCTTTGAATATTTGATTTTAAATAACCTGCAGCACCATCTATTGATTTGTTTTTCACTTGAAGTAGAAATAGAACATGTTCCAGTTCTTCAAAATACTTCAATGGAATAGCATTCTTCCTAATCTGGAATACCCTCCCATATGTCATAAAGTATAACATGATATCTTCTTTCAAAACAGAATGGTAAACCATTTGTACAGATTCAAGTTGATTCAATCTCTCAGGATTTGCACCTACTCCTGGTTCACTTAAGGAAGTTGGATCATTGGTAGTGTTGTGTATTCTCTTCTCTTTAGAACTACCCAATCCTGATTTGTCTCTTGCTTCCTTTCCTTGAACAACTCTTGCTTCAAAACCACTTGATGTAGTCTTCAAAGGTTGAGTCTGTTGAGCTTTGGTGAATCCTTGTAGTAGCATCCTTGAAGGTTTAACATGAGTAATGTCAGAGGTTAATGTGCCCTTCTTCTTATCTTCTGATATCAAGCCAACTTGAGCTATGTCAGAGGTTGCTTACTTCTTTGTAATATTAGAACTTACTACATCTTGACTCTGAACAACTTGAGCCATATCAGAGGTTGATTGAGGTATCTTCTTTTTCTTCAGAGTAAGACTAGTATCTTCTTCATCAATTATTTCCTCATCCATGATTGGCATGTATACCTTTACAGGTTCATCAATTTTTGCTTTGCCCTTGGATCTTGGATCTACCTCCACTTGTGATTTGGCTTTGGTTGCCTCAGAATTTGTCTTCTCCTTAATCACAAAACCCTTAGGCTTTGGAAGTTTCTTTTCAACAATAGAAGCTTTAGACTTGGATTTGACATTTTCTGCTTTAATTCCAGCTTCTTCTTTCTTTAGACTTTCAAAGTCCATTCCTGGATTTTCTTTAAGAAATAATCTCTTTGAAATCTCTCCATCCAGCTTTTGTAGCTTGGGGTCTTGATAATAAACAGTTGTTTCCTTCCCCTTGAGCTTCAGTTTATGCATAAACTCTTGACTTTCACTCTGTGTAGGAACATCAGGCTTTTTCAGAACTTGTTTACCAGAACTTATTCTTCTATCAGCATCAGAGCTTGATCTCTGTATAGAAGTTTCAGCTGTTTGTCAGAACTTGTTTACCAGAACTTATTCTTCTATCAGCATCAGAGCTTGATCTCTGTATAGAAGTTTCAGCTATCCTTGATGAAGAACCTCTGCTTTGACCATGACCTCTACCCTTTTCAGAGTTTCCCTGGTTATCATTTCCATCATCCTTACCCTTCAGTACTTGACTAGATTTGCATTTGGACTCAATCACTTTCTCCCCTTTTTTGGCATCAGTAGGTAAAAGAAGAGAGACAAGCAATTCCACTGAGGATTGGATCTCATTGAGTTGAGTTTGCTGAGAAGATTGATTCTTTAGAATTTCAGAAATCAGATCTTGTTGCTTCTCCTGAGTCTTTTCAATATACCCAATTCTGTCAAAGGTTGGCTTAAAAAATCTGTTCTTTTCCAATTTTACATTCATATCCTGCTGGATCAGTGATTCTTGAATTTTGTTCACCTTGTCATGAGTTATTGAGTGTTGACCTTGAAGGTGCCTGGTACTCAATGCAGTAACTCTAAGCTGTGCCTTGAAATCATCATTTATTAGCATTTCATCAGCTTTGGCCAGGTGCTCAGCAAGAATTTTTTCAGTAGGAACAAAATCAACTTTGTTCCACTCCTTAGTCCACTCCTTTCCTCTAGGAGTTTCACTCCAAGGTACTGGTGCATCCTCTCTAACAAACTTCTTGATTAGATCAGCTTTGCATGGAGCTTGTTGAGGTGCATGTCCGGATGGACCAGCTGCATCAGCATCTACATTTGTAGCAGCTTCAACAGTAATTTCAGCATTATCTGCATCAGAACTTTCAGAGCCTGCAGTATCAGCATCCTCTGATAGAATAACAGTATGTGAGGCTATAGAGGTTTCAACATCATCCTCTAAATCAGCATCTAGAATTAGTGTTGTTGGTGGAGTAACTTGAGTTGGTGAGAGATGGTATGTTCTGATGGCTGTTGTGTTGGTTGTGATGAGTTGGTAGGTTGAATATCAGGATAGACAGTTGTATAAGTGTGTGGATCGGCATTTACCAAGATTTATTTTACTGATTGAGGGATTTGTAATGGTCTCAAAACTCTCTTCTTAAAATCAGAGTTTAACAGGTCATTAAAGGCTCTTTTTGCAAGTTTAAAAGATGAAGTTAAGCAACTGGCTAGTTGGGGTTCATCATCATAACAAAAACTATATATAAGCTGACAGAATCTAGCAAAATATACTACATTCCTATCTTCTGTCATCCTATCCCCTATAAAACCTAGCACAACACTTGCATAATCAAAATAAGTTTGATTTATAAGAGCATACCCGATTTGCTGACTCAAAATGGGAATAGCATCAAAGTTGGAGCATTTGTTGGCGAATGCCTTGGTGATACAGTCAAAGAAAAAGCTCCATTCCTTTCTGATATAAGATCGTTTCAATTGACCTAGCTTTCCCAAGCTTTGCTCATAGCCCAAACTTGATATAAGCTGCTGTAAAAGAGGATCCTCCACTGTAGAGAATGTACAATCTTCAGGTAAATGGAGAGCTTTGCGAACTGCTCCTGGAGTAACCACATGCTCGACATCTCCTGATCTGAAAATTATGTTTGGTGTACCAGCAGCACCACCATCATCATATAGCCCAGTTCTCCAAAATGTCAGCACTTGTTCGCTTGAAAAAGTTTGAGGTTGGGTCAAAGCGTACCCAATCTCACTATTGGCTAAGAAATCTTGCAAAAAGTGCAAATCTGATGGAGCTTTAGCCTTGTTTAGGATTGCAGAATAGTTATTTGGCATGAACTTGGCCCCATCAATAATTAAATCCTTGGGCGCCATCAGAAATAAGTGAGAAATAAGTGTGCCTAAAAGGTGTTTGATGAAATGTCTGTATAGAAAACCGTCAGAAAATGTGAGAGAATAAGAAAAAGAGAGAGAGTGAATAGAATAGAAATGTGAATAAAAGATTTGAAAATCTTTTATCTCTTTTACTTAGACTACCCACGTGACAACAGTTATTGAGAAGTGGAACAAACCTTACACCTGTCAGCCATGCAGCAGTTAAGACAAAAGTTAATGGGCACGGTTAATAAGTAATGATTACTTTGCACGTTCAGTTTTTCAAAATAAACTGTTCCCACTAAACAAATGATCATTACTGCTTTATCTCACATAATCTAATATTCTGAAAAATATAACCGTTTAAGTATTGACTTAAAGAAAACCAAGTAAATAAATATTGCTACATCATCATCAGAACTTGATTATTATCATAATTTAAAAGTCATCGGAATATGGCTTCTTAACTCAAAAGTGAATGTTTATTTCTGTAATTCTTCACAAAAATACTGATATGGTTTCTTCAAAACTTGTCCTCAGAACTTATGCAACTGACAATTAAACTGTTCATCTAAAACAACATTGATCACCACAGTAATTTTCATCATTCATATGGAGTGTAAGTGTGTGCATTAAGCTAAATATCAGACAAAGAGTAAAGTCTGATTCACTTTAGTACATCTTAGAAATAAGGCATAACTAAGAACTGTGCTCAAAATCTGTTATTATGCTAAGTCCACTACAGAATGAGTTCATGCATAAGTCCACCTCAACTGTTTTGTGCTTATTTTATGCATCTTTTGAAATTCCTTTTTACAGTGGCTTCTCAGTGTAAGTGAGTCACAACTGCTTATCAGAACTTATGTTGTTGTCAAAGTATTTCTCCAGTAATCATAGAGCGTGAAAAGTCACCAAGAAAAATTTTGCTTTTCTAATGCATATTACTTAATACCAGCAATGCACTTGGGTCTTCCCTTCCACATTTTTACTCTAGATCTCAAAGGAGTACCTGACATTTAATACTTTTCTTCACTTTTTCTTTTGATAAGTGAGGCTTATCAGCACTTAGTACATTCATAAGATTTACCAACATCAGAACTTAACAGATAAGAAGCACTATTCTAGTTTTTGACTTAGTAATAAGATACAAAAAGTAAACCTAACCAAGCTCAATATCAGAATTTGCTTGTGATAAAATATTTCCATATAAACAATTACTTCATACATGGGATCATAAGTATGTTAGAGACTATTAGGTCAGCATTTAGCACAATTATCCTCATTGGATTGAATAGTCACAGAAACATTAATATCACTATCAGAGTTTAGAAATTCATATCAGATAATCAATCAGCACTTAGGAAAATTTCAATTAAAGCACAGAATATACAAAGATAGTAATATTTGTAAATACTGATTATAAAATCTGATGTATCAGAACATAAACTAAATAGATTTAGAGAAAGGACCTGAAACCATTCCAAGTTCATTTACCAATCCAGTAAAAGTAGCTTCACACAGTGGTTTTATGAAGATATCTACTAGTTGTTGGTCTGTAGGAACAAAATGCAATTCTGTTGTGGATAAAAAACTAAGGTTATTACTTGTTGTATTTAATATTAAGATTCGGGAGCTCAAGGCCTTTAATGGCTGCTCTCGTGTTTCGTGGCTCGATCTGCCTTTACGAGATGCCTACGTATCTCTGTGAATTAGAGAATCAAGCCAAAAAACGTAGTTTTGATTGATGGGGGTGAGACCCCTTATATAGATGTTGGGAGTCCTTGAATTGGACTTGGTATAGGAGACTTGGTGGGCAAGTCTCATAATTAGAATGGACTTTGGAGTCCTAGGTAGTAGGAAACTGCTTCCTTATCCTTTTAGGTCCCCTTGAGGCTAATCTTCAAGGATTTATATCCTTATCGGGACTCTTTTCAACATCTGATTTGTCCCTTATTAATTAATTACGAAATTAATTAATAATCAGGGCTTTTGGGCCTTTTTTATTCCATCAGGCCTGATCTGGTCCATCAGGCTTAACCTTTCTGGTCTGAGTATCATATATCTTTTTATTGGGCCTAGCAGCCCACAGTTTGTACAATTAATGCAGTATTTAATTATACAATCATAATTTATTTATCCCTATCATTTGCCCCCCAACTTTTGGGAAACATTGATTAGGTTTCGCAGAAGTTAAGTCTATTTGTTCCCTTACAGGGTTTCGTTTTTCCGTAAAGTGTGGAGTGACCTACACATTTCCAATGAATTTTTCCTTTTATTCAGGAATTATCTTAATTTCCAGGAATTTTTCCCTTATTTTCGGGATTTTTCCCTTATTTTCTGGATTTTTCCCTAATTTTCTGGGATTTTTTCCTAATTTTCTAGAATTTTTCCTTAATTTTCTGGGATTTTCCCTAATTTTCTGGGATTTTTCCCTAATTTTCTGGGATTTTCCCTAATTTTCTGGGATTTTCCCTAATTTTCTGGGATTTTCTGGAATTTTCCCTAATTTTCTGGGATTTTTCCTTATTTTCTGGAATTTTCCCTAATTTTCTGGGATTTTTCCTTATTTTCTGGAATTTTCCCTATTTTCTGGATTCTTCAAATTTCCAGCCCTTTTTCGACCAGGATCCTAGTCGAAATTTCGACCTGGATCCTAGTCGAAAATAGGGGCCAGCCTTGTCATCCTGGTCGAAGGAATTCGACTAGGATCCACGACCTGGAATTCGACCAGGATCCTAGTTGAAATTTCGACCTGGATCTAGGACCTGGAATTCGACCAGGATCCTAGTCGAAAATTCGACCTGGATCTAGGACCTGGAATTCGACCAGGATCCTAGTCAAAAATTCGACCTGGATCTAGGTCAAAAATTCCACCCCCTTTTTTTTTTAGCTTCTTGTCATGAGCCTATCGACTAGGATGTTGACTAGGATTCTAGTCGATATTTCGACCTGAATCCTGTTCGAAAATTCCTTGATTTTCTTGTTTCCTGGTCGAAGGATTTCGACTAGGATCCACGACCTGGAATTCGACCAGGATCCTAGTCGAACTTCGACCTGGGTTTTTAATCCCCATTTTTTGAAAGATGCTTGGTTTATTCGACCTCATTCCTGGTCGAAGCTTCGACCTCAATTCAGTCCCGTTATTCCAGCTATTTTCGGGTGTCTGCTCGAAAGATTTCGGGCAGGATTCACGACCTGGAATTCGACCTGGATTCTGGTCTTTTTTACCCGTTATTTTCGGGTGTCTGCTCGAAAGATTTCGGGCAGGATTCACGACCTGGATTTCGACCTGGTTCCTGGTCTTTCACTAGCCTTCTTTATTTAGCTTTAATTTAGGGTATTGTATTTTCCAAATCCTAATTGGATTTGGGCCTGGCCTTTTTGTTGGGCCCTATAAAATTTTACTGAGCTTCTATTATTGGGCTTTTCAAATCTCATTGGGCCTCTTTTATTGGGCCTTTTCAAATCTATATTGGGCCTCTTTTATTGGGCTTTATCAAATATTGTTGGGCCTCTTTATTGGGCTTTGTCAAATATTACTGGGCCTTCTCATTGGGCTTTATCAAATATTTCTGGGCTTAACACACCCTGTTTAGAATGCCCTAGAATTCCTAGGTATATTCTGGAATGTTCTTTTTTCTGGGCCTCTTCTTATGGGCCTTTGTTCTTAATGGGCTTTTCGTCCCTTCAACTTCTTTTTCCTCCTATATAAAGGAATGAGGAAAGGCTATTACTCCTCACTTTCTCATTTCTTAGTTTTCTTCTTATTCCTCCTGCTAAGATTCTCAGAGCAATAACAGCAAGTCGGAGCTCAAAGCCTTTTTCAGGAGTGCTTCTTTAGGTAAGATTCCTCCCTTTGCTTTTCGTTTCTATTTTTCCATTGTGTGCCATTTTAAGATAGCCTATTTACGTGCCTCATACTTTTTTCAGATGGCTGACAAAAGAATGACTCGTTTGGCTAAGATGAACGTGGCTAGAAAGTCCAATGATTTTCCTATTCGATCGAGGTATACTTCCTTAATCGACATGATCAACACTCGAGGGGACGAGTATCCGTCTGATGCGCATCTGGACGCGCACGATCATATCAGTGCTTTACGGGATCCCAAGGAGCTGGAAAAGTTGAGCAGCTGCTTCAAAATCAAGGAGCCTTTTAAGCTGGTTCTTGCGGGTCCGGCCGACAGGGCCTGTCAGTGGAAGAAGGACGCGCTATGCGTCTATAGGGATACTCTGAGGGCAGGTATTAGACTCCCTTTTCATCCATTCATTCCTTTGCTACTAGCTGATGTGGGCATCAGCCCTTGCCAACTTCCCCCTAATTCCTGGAGGTTGATTCTGTGTTATCTGTCGCAATGCGCCAAACACAACGTCCCCACATCTGTTGCTGTCTTCAGGAAGATTTTTCAGTTCAAAAACAGCCCTGATAAAAGTCCGGGTTGGGTTTCTATCAACCAGCGCCCCACTATCCCCCATATCGTGAATGGGAAGTCCATCCCTGACAACAACTTGGGGTGGAAGAAAGATTTTTTGTTTGTTATTTGTGAAGGTGGAAATTTGGGGCTCCCTGTTTCGATCATCCTTTGGGCTGGCCGTAGACGGGAGCCCGAATGACATAACTTTGTCTGAGGAGGAGGCTAGAGGTTTCAACCTCCTTACGCAAGACAACGGCACTTCCCATTGTTGGGGCCTTATCCGGGAGACCGTCCTGGTAGAACGCGGCCTTTCGCCCGTTAATAAGAAAAGTAAGTTCCCTTTCTTATCTCCTTTATTTCCTGCACATTTATTTCATTGATTTTCAACTGACTTTGTTTGTTGCAGTGGCTGAGAAGATTGAGGAGGCTACCAAGCCGAAGGACATGGAGACAACCAGGATGAAGAGGGCCGGGAAGATCTTTAAGGACCCTCGACTGGGTGACCGCTTCCCGGAGTTCCTTCTTCAGGCAATGGAGCCAGATGAGGAAGGCCCCAGCCAAGTTCTGCGCACCAAGCAGAGGCCAGGTGCCTATTTTCAACCTGCTTGGGGGATCCGGGGCAAGGACTCAATTGTGGGCAGCACGGCCCTGTCCAAGGAATGGTCTAAGCATTCCATTTCCCCGGTGGATTATCAAGATTTTGTCCTTCAACAGGACTTGGAGGGGAATGAGCTGTTTGGAGCCCAAGCTTTGGCGACGGTACGTACTTTACTTATGCTTTTTACAATTCTCTTTTCTTTCTTTTCTAAACCTTTGCTGTTTTCTCTTGCAGGCTAACGCCCATTTTCAAGGGGCAATTCACCAAGCCAAGGCTTGGAAGGTTGGCCTGGAAGATGCCAACAAGAAGTTGGAGGAGGCCAATCAAAAAATTGAGGCCCTTGAAGCTCAATTGGCCTCTTCCACTTCTGACCTGGAGACGGCCCGGGCTGAAAATGTCATCTTGAAGGCGCAGAAGGAAAAAGCCTTTGATGGCTGGATGGACACTCAAGAATTCAAAGACTTGATGGTGGAGCATGACGCCCTTCTTCATCCTGTTAGCTATAAGGAAGGCTGGGACGCTACTGTGGAGGCCATCCAGGATGAGTTTCCCGAGGTCCTTGAGCAGTCGCCCTTTCCTTGCCCAGTGCGGGTTCCAGAGCTTGGAGGCGTTACTGAAAAGCTTGCTGGCATGATCAAGGATGGAGAGGAGGAAGATTCCTCCGAGGAGGAATTCGAGCTTGTCGCTAAGAAGGCCAGGGTGGAAGAATCTCCCAAAGCAGCGCCTCAACAGCCATCATCTCCTGCTGAGGGAACTTCTACAGGGACTTCGGAGGGGACGACCGAGACGTCCGAAGAAACGACTGAAACTTCCGAAGAGACTTCGGATAGTGGTTCTGAGGAATCTCAGCCTTCCAAGGCCTAGCTTTTTGTATATCTTCTTTTTGAACTTTATTTATATCAGAACTTGTTACCCTTCGGGGTTATGTTTTATACGTTGCTTTTCTTGCCTTTTTCTGTTTTAACTTTACAATCTTAATATGCATTTGAACCTTAAACATCCTTGGATTGAAATAATTTCAAGCTCTTTAATATGAAGTCTGGTTTTTCAAAACCTTACACAGCATGGGTTCGACCCTAATCAATAATAACTAGACATTGTAAATTCTACTGGAATATAAAATTCTACGCAAGCAAAGCTTCCAGGTGCTTTTAAACCTATTTGTCACAATGACAAGTGAGAATCGTACTTAGCCTATCTTACACGTAGTAAACCTTCAGGTTTTGTGCATGCCAGGTCTTCGGGACTTCAAAACCATCCATAGTTTCCAGCTTGTAGGTTCCTCTACCCTGAACGCTCTTGACTCTGTACGGCCCTTCCCAATTTGGGGCGAGCTTTCCTTTCTTTCCAACACCAGAAGCCTCTATTTTTCTCAAAACTAGATCACCTTGTTTAAAAAACCTCTCTTTAACCCTTAAGTTGTAGTAGAATGAAGCTTTTTTCTGATATTCTACTATCTTTGCATGTGCTTTATCTCGCACTTCATCGATTAAATCCAGGGCTAACTTCTGCCCTTCTTCATTTTCTTTTTCATCAAAAGCCTGAATCCTTGGAGAGGAATGTGATATCTCCACGGGAACTACTGCTTCTGCCCCATATGCCAACATGAAAGGAGTTGCATTTGTCGTGACTCTACAGGTAGTCCTATAGGCCCACAATATGGGAAGTATCTCATCCACCCAGTTATTTCTTGACTTTTCGATCCTCTTCTTTAGTCCATCCAGGATTATCCGATTTGCTACCTCCGCTTGCCCATTGGCTTGCGGGTGAGCCACAGAGGTGAACCGTAACTCAATTTCATTTTCTTCGCAATACTTCTTGAATTCCTCGTTGTTGAATTGTGTTCCATTGTCTGTGACGAGGATACGGGGAATTCCATATCGGCACATAATGTTTTCCCACAGGAATTGTGCAACCTGCTTAGTTGTGATTTTGGCCAAAGGTTTGGCTTCGATCCAATTGGTGAAATAATCAATGGCTACAATCAGAAACTTCCTTTGTGCTGTGGCCATAGGAAAAGGCCCCAGAATATCCATCCCCCACATAGCAAAGGGAATAGGTGAGTTGATAGAGGTTAGCATCTCGGGGGGTTGTCTGGCGACTGGTGCATGCTTCTGACAGCGATCACACTTCTTTACATATTCTTTGGCATCAGCCATCATTTCTGGCCAATAGAAGCCTAAACGGGTTATCTTATGAGCCATGGCCCTGCCCCCCAAGTGTTGCCCATAAATACCTCCATGCACTTCTTCAAGAGCTAAGCGTGCCTCATCGGGCCTGAGACACCTCAAGTAAGGAACCACGAAAGATCTTTTATATAGAATCCCATCTATCAAAGAGTACATTAGTGCTCGAATAGTTAACTTCCGTGCCTCAATTGCATCGCTTGGCAACCAACCGGTCTGAATGTGAGCCTTGATGGGATCAATCCATGACGTCCCCAAGCCTACGGGAGCCACAAGCTTAACATCTATGCTTCGTGTCTTCAAAACACGGAAGTACACACTTCCTGAACTTTCTTCAATCTCAGATGAAGCAAACTTTGATAGCGCATCTGCTTTAGCATTTTCTTCCCTTGGAATGTGTTCAACATGGCATTCATTAAATTGGTGACAGCCCTTACTAGGCGAACATACTTAGCCATCGTATCATCCCTTGCCTCAAATTCTCCCTTTACCTGGGATATGATCAACTTCGAGTCTCCACGGACCTTTAAGTTTTTGACTCTAAGTGTCCCAGCTAGACCAAGGCCAGCAATCAGGGCTTCATACTCTGCCTCATTGTTTGTGGTTGGGAAGTCTAGCTTCATGGCATACTCAATTAAGAATCCATCAGGGCTTTGCAAAACCAACCCTGCTCTACTGGAATTTGTTTTTGATGCTCCATCAAAATAGAGAACCCAATATTCTTTCTCCTTGTCCCCATTGTCGACTCCCTTGTCCTGAGGTATGGTATCTTCCTGCCCCCCGACTTTTTGGTTGGGTATGGTACATTCCACCACGAAGTCAGCTAGTGCCTGGGCTTTTATGGCCGTACGTGGCTTATACTTGAGATCAAACTCTCCCAACTCTATTGCCCACTTAATCAGTCTCCCACTTGCCTTGGGACTGTGAATGATATTTCTCAGTGGCTGATTTGTTAGCACTTCAATTTGGTGAGCTTGAAAATAAGGACGCAGCTTTCTTGAAGCCATTACCAAGGCTAAAGCGAATTTCTCAATGGCTGAATAATTCAACTCAGCACCATGCAAAATTTTGCTGACATAGTATACGGGTTTCTGGACTTTCAGTTCCTCCTTAACCAACACGGCGCTCAAGGCGCTCTCTGAAACAGCCAAGTACAAGAATAAAACTTCATTCAGAACTGGCTTGGCCAACAACGGGGCCTGGCCCATATACTTCTTTAACTCTTCAAATGCCTTCTGATTTTCCTCACTCCATACAAAGTCTTTGATGTTCTTTAGTGACTTGAAAAATGACAAGCACTTGTCTCCTGACTTGGAGATGAATCGTCCTAACGCAGCAACCCTTCCTGTGAGCTTCTGAACATCCTTGACAGTTTTGGGGGGTTCCATGTCCAGGATTGCCTTTATTTTATCGGGATTTGCCTCAATTCCCCTCTTCGAGACCATCAATCCCAAGAATTTTCCAGATCCTACTCCGAAAGCACACTTCGTCGGATTCAACATCATCTTGTGGTACCTCAGGACCTCAAAAGCTTCCCTTAAATGGGCTATATGATCAGTCTTTACTAGACTCTTGACTAACATGTCATCAACATAGACTTCCATAGTCTTACCAATAAGATCCTTAAAAATTCTATTCACCAACCTTTGATAGGTGGCTCCTGCATTCTTGAGACCAAATGCCATAACAAGATAACAATAAACACCAAAGTCAGTGATAAATGATACCTTTGGAATGTCATCCTTATGCATTTTGATCTGGTTGTATCCGCTAAACCCATCCATGAAACTCAGCATCTCATGTCCAGCGGTGGCATCAATCAAAGTATCAATTCTAGGCAGCGGAAAACAGTCTTTGGGGCATGCATCATTCAGATCGGTGAAGTCTATACACATCCTCCACTTTCCATTAGCCTTCTTCACCATTACAGGGTTTGCTAACCACTCCGAAAATTGAATCTCCTCAATGAAACCAGCTTCTAAAAGCTTTTCCACTTCCTGCTTTATAGCCTCTTGTCTTTCCGGGGCAAAATTTCTTTTCTTTTGTTTCACTGTCTTCCGGCTTGGATCTACGTTTAGCTTGTGAGTAATTAACTCCGGGTCTATGCCTGGCATATCAGCTGCTGACCATGCAAACACATCACTATTTTCTTGCAAAAATTTCACTAACTTCCCTCTAAGGGGCTCCTCTAATGTGGCTCCAATGAAAGTCGTCCTCTCAGGATTCTCGGGGTCTAAAGGAACCGAGACCAATTCTTCTGCTGGCCTTCCTCTATTCTCATCATTTTCTCGAACATCCATATCTTCAATAGGAAGAACCTGCCCCCCGACTCCATCTGCCCTCAAAGAGGCCACATAACAGCTTCTAGCCATTTTTTGATCTCCTCTTTCTTCTCCAATCCCGTTTCGGGTGGGAAACTTCATGACTGAATGGTAGGAAGAGGGGACTACCTTGAAGGCATGTATCCCTGTTCTCCCCATGATAGAATTATAAGTTGAACTAGCCTTTACCACCACGAAATCCAGCATCTGCGTTGCTTGCCTTGGCTCCGTACCTATGGTGGTTGGCAATTTGATTATCCCTTCCACAGGACATTCTACTCCAGGAAATCCATATATCGGCATGTCGGTTGGTGTTAACTGGGAGTCATTATACCCCATCCTTAGAAAGGTGTCGTGGAGCAAGATATCCACAGAAGCACCATTATCCACAAGGACCCTCTTAACCGGGCTATTTCCTATTATTGGTGTTATGACCAGCGGGTCGTCATGGGGAAACTTCACACCCTCTAGGTCGGAATCATCAAAAGCCAATGTTACTTCTGTCCTGGCCCTCTTCGGGGCTTCTCCAACAATATGCATAACCTCTCTAGTATATGCCTTTCTGGAATTTTTGGACAATCCAGCAGCAGTTGGACCTCCAAAGATCGTGTTTATCACAGGCCCTCGAGGTCTCGGCCCTCCATAAATGGTTTTTATAACTGGTCCTCTAGGCTGGGGGTTTCGCCCCTGATCGTCTTGGTCCCTCCTACGATCTTCAAAGTTCTTCCTTCCATTATTATTTCTGTCCCCTCCATCTCCAGTATACTTGTTCAATCTTCCTTTTCGAATCAAAAACTCAATTTCATCTTTCAATTCCCTACACTCATCGGTGTCATGGCCAACATCTTTGTGAAACCTGCAATACTTGCCCTTATCTAGCTTGGCGGGATCAGCCTTCAAGGGCTTAGGCCAGCGAATATCTCTGTCTTTCTCAATCTCCATCAAAATCTGACTTCTGGGAGCATTCAGCTTAGCGTATTCAGTGAACTTTTGCCCAGGTCCTCCCTTCTTGGGGGTTGAATCAGGGTTTTGTTCGGTTCTAGGATATTTGTCCTTAGCGATATACTCCAAATCAGTTTTTCGTTTCTTGCCTCCAGTGGGCTCATTACTTACTACGGTCTTCCTCATACTTTCTTCAACCTTGATATACTTCCCTGCCCTCTCTTGGAGCTGCAACATGCTCTCAGGGGGTCGTTTGGCCAAAGACATCTTGAAAAACTCATCCCTAGTTCCTTGTTGCAGTGCTATCATGGCTACCTTATCATCAAGGTCTGGGACTTTTAAAGCCTCCTTTGTAAAACGATTCAGGTAATCTCTTAAGGATTCCTTAGCTCCCCGCACAAGACTCATAAGAGATGCTGAACTTTTCTCATGGACTCTTCCACTGATGAATTGCTTAATAAAAGCCTAACTTAATTCTCTGAATGATCCAATAGAATTTGGGGGTAGGAGACTGTACCATCTTTGAGCCATACCCGACAGGGTTTGAGGGAAGGCCCGACATTTTATAGCATCATTCACGGGTTGCAGCAGCAGTGCATTAGAGAATGTCCTAACATGATTAGCGGGGTCTCCCGTGCCATCATAGGCTTTGATAGTGGGCATCTTGAATTTCCTTGAGATATGGGCATTCATTATCTCTTCTGTGAAGGGTGGAGTTGGATCATCAGGATCTCCAAGGGGAAGGAGATTGCTTGGATCAGTTCTTGGGATAGCAGCCCTTCTTCTTACCGGACCATCCAGGTATATGATAGGAGGAGGATTTCTCCCCCTAGGAGGCATGTGGGGTCTGGTGGCTTGGTGAGCCTCCAAATCACGCCTCAGCCTTTGGATTTCAGCCTCATGAGCCCTGATCTTTTCCTGCACTTCTTGGGGATTCGCCCCTGGGGTGCTTTGGGGGCGTTGCCTCCTTCTCGGGGCCACTTCATCATCCGAAGATTCGGAGTCTCTCTCAGTGTATGGACCAGAAAATTCCCGATCCTCAGGGATATGATCCAAACCTCGTATATAGGGGGCGACCGCCCTCATGCTTCGCTTCGCCCAGCATATCCGCTTCCTCCAACCTTGAATCGGGGGAGTTGTCCCTTGTAGCTGGGGTTGAGTTGCCCCTGTCTGGGCTTCCTCCTGAGTAGATGCATAAGTTGAATGGGGAGGAACCTCCACGGTTGATGAAATCACCTGGGTTGTCTCTAATGGTGTTCCTTCCTCTAGAGCTCCAATTGTTCTCCGTGTTCTCGCCATGGTTGTTGTTGTGGTTCCCACAGACGGCGCCAAATGTAGTGGATAAAAAACTAAGGTTATTACTTGCTGTATTTAATATTAAGATTCGGGAGCTCAAGGCCTTTAATGGCTGCTCTCGTGTTTCGTGGCTCGATCTGCCTTTACGAGATGCCTACGTATCTCTGTGAATTAGAGAATCAAGCCAAAAAACGTAGTTCTGATTGCTGGGGGTGAGACCCCTTATATAGATGTTGGGAGTCCTTGAATTGGACTTGGTATAGGAGACTTGGTGGGCAAGTCTCATAATTAGAATGGACTTTGGAGTCCTAGGTAGTAGGAAACTGATTCCTTATCCTTTTAGGTCCCCTTGAGGCTAATCTTCAAGGATTTATATCCTTATCGGGACTCTTTTCAACATCTGATTTGTCCCTTATTAATTAATTATGAAATTAATTAATAATCAGGGCTTTTGGGCCTTTTTTATTCCATCAGGCCTGATCTGGTCCATCAGGCTTAACCTTTCTGGTCTGAGTATCATATATCTTTTTATTGGGCCTAGCAGCCCACAGTTTGTACAATTAATGCAGTATTTAATTATACAATCATAATTTATTTATCCCTATCAAATTCCACTGTACCTTCATCCACATGTTCCCTTATGAAGTGGTACCTAATGCTGATGTACTTTGTCATTGAGTGCTGAACTGGATTACCTGTCATAGCAATAGCACTTTGATTATCACAGTAAATAGGGATTTTAGAATATGTCCAGTAAATGATTCTTCATCCAAAGAATCTGTGCACAACAGCTTCCTGCGGCAATGTATTCTGCTTCTGCAGTTGATGTGGAAATTGACTTTTGTTTCTTCCTTAACCAAGAAACCAATCTGCTTCCAAGAAATTGGCAGCTTCCACTTGTGCTTTTTCTTTCAATTTTGCATCCTGCAAAATCTGCATCTGAGTAACCTATTAGCTTAAAGTCTGATTCTCTAGGATACCACAATCCCAGATCAGCTGTACCCTTAAGGTACTTGAAAATTCTTTTCACAGCTGTTAAGTGAGGTTATCTTGGATCTGCTTGAAATCTTGCACAAAGACAGGTAGCATACATGATATCAGGTCTACTTGCAGTTAGATAGAGTAGTGAGCCAATCATACCTCTGTAATCAGTAATATCTACTGATATACCAGTATCCTTATCCAATTTTGTGGCAGTGGCCAGAGGAATGGATGCACTTGAACAGTCTTGCATTCCAAATTTCTTCAACAAATTTCTGGTGTACTTAGATTGACAAATAAAAGTTCCTTCTTCATTCTACTTGACTTGAAGGCCCAGAAAATAGCTAAGTTCTCCCATCATACTCATTTGATATGTTGACTGAATTAGCTTGGCAAACCTTTTACACAGTCTATCATTTGTAGAACAAAAAATGATATCATCAACATATATCTGCACCAAAAGTAAGTCCTTTCCATGGTTGAGATAGAATAAAGTTTTGTCAATTTTCCCTCTGTTAAATCCACTTTCCAGAAGAAACTGAGCTAATGTCTCATACCATGCTCTTGGAGCTTGCTTAAGGCCATAAAGTACTTTATCAAGTCTGTAGACATAATGAGGAAATTTTGAATCTAAAAACCTGGAGGTTATTCAACATATACTTCTTCTTCCAATTCTCCATTAAGAAAAGCACTTTTAACATTCATTTGAAAGACTGTAAACTTTTTGTGAGCAGCATAAGCTAAAAATATCCTTATGGCTACCAATCTAGCAACTGGTGCAAATGTTTCATCATAATCAATTCCCTCCTGTTGAGAATATCCTTTTACAACCAGCCTTGCTTTATTCCTTGTAATTATGCCATCACTATCAGTTTTGTTTCTCAACACCCATTTTGTACCAACAACAGATCTGTTCTTTGTTCTTGGCACTAGGGTCCAGACTTTATTTCTTTCAAATTCATTTAACTCTTCCTGTATTGCTTGTACCCAATCAGCATCTTGAAGAGCTTCTTCCACTTTCTTTGGTTCAGTCTGAGAAAGAAAAGAGTGATAGAGACATTCATTTGGTGTTGCTGTTCTAGTTCTTATACCTGCTTCAGGATCTCCAATAATCAAGTCAGGTGTATGTGCTTTAGTCCACTTCCTTGCAGATGGAAGATTATCTCTAGAACTAGATGCTCCCCCATGATCCATGCTCTCTTCATCAACATTTTCTGATGCTCCCCCTGAAATTATGCTCTCTGAGTTGGATCTATCAGAATTTGAGTTTCCAGAAATATCAGAACTTGGCCCATCAGAACTTGATGAATCAGAATTTGAAGAGCCTGTTCTAGGTTCTGATGCTTCTTGAGATGTGGTTGTATCTTCAATATGCTCCCCCTACACAGATGCATTTTCCTTTGGCGTAGTTACCACAGTTTCAATAATATCAGAGTTTAACCCATCAGAGTTTGCAGTATCAGGATTTAGACTGTCAGGATTTAGACTGTCAGGATTTAGAATGTCAGGATTTAGAGAATCAGAATTTAAAACTTCATTCTCAAATCTCAGCTGATCATGATCATTGAAATCTTCAAGTCCTGTAATCTTCTTATCATCAAAAGAGACAATGATAGATTCAATGACAACCCTTGTTCTTAAATTGTAAACTCTGAAGGCTTTTGTGGAAAGTGGATATCCAACAAAAATTCGTTCATCAGCTTTTAGATCAAATTTGGATAGCTGTTCAGGATGAGTCTTAAGAACAAAACACTTGCATCCAAATACATGAAAATACTTCAGATTTGGCTTCTTTTTCTTCACCATTTCATATGGTGTCTTTCCATGCTTGTTGATAAGAGTTGAATTCTGAGTAAATAAAACAGTCTACACAGCTTCAGCCCAAAAATATGTTGGTAACTTTGCTTCATCAAGCATAGTTCGTGCAGCTTCAATAAGAGTTCTATTCCTTGGTCTTTGCAGAACTCTTCCATGATCAAATTCTTGAACTCAGTACCATTATCACTTCTTATGATCTTCACAGAGTCTTTGACCAATTTATCCAATTTTTTGACATGATCAATCAAGATAGATGCAGTTTCACTTTTTGTGTGCAAAAAATACATCCATGTGTATCTGGTGAACTCATCCACTATGACCATAGCATATTTCTTCTTTGCAATAGACATGACATTCACTGGACCAAATAGATCAACATGTAGTAGGTGATAAGGCTCAAGAATTGAAGATTCAGTCTTGCTCTTGAATGAAGATTTTCTTTGTTTTGCCTTTTGACAGGAATCACAAAGGCCATCAGGAGCAAATACTGATTTTGGCAGTCCTCTCACAAGATCTTTCTTGACAAGTTCATTTATATTGTTAAAATTTAAATGAGAGAGTTTCTTGTGCCAATCCCAGCTTTCTTCAATTGATGCTCTGCTTAACAGACAGATTGCAGAACCATCAGAACTTGTTTAAAGCTTGGCTTCATAAATGTTACCATGCCTGTATCCTTTCAGAATAACTTTGCCTGTAGATTTGCTTACAACTTCACAGTGTTCTTCAAAGAAATCCACATGATAACCTCTGTCACAGATTTGACTAACACTTAGCCGATTGTGTTTAAGTCCTGAGACAAGAGCTACTTTTTCAATGATGACATTCCCAAGATTGATATTACCATATCCCAGAGTTTTTCCCATGTTGCCATCTCCATAAGAAACACCTGGGCCAGCTTTCTCCACAAAGTCTGATAGCAGGGCTTTATTTCTAGTCATATATCCTGAACATCCACTGTCCAGAACTAGGATGTTTTTCCTGTTGCCCTGCAATCACAAACACCACTAATGATTAGTTTTAAGGACCCAGACTTGCTTGGATCCTTTGGCCTTATTAAGTTTGTTAACATTTGTAGCGGATTTAACATCAGAGTTTATGTTAACATTTTTCTTATCATAATTTACAATATCAGAATTTGCATCAGAACTTACACTAAAAGGAATAATGCTAACTTTCTTTAAAGAAGGTTTTATTTGATAATAATCATAGTATAAACTATGATATTCCTTTTCTTAAAAGCTAAATTTTCAGAAGTTAACCTTTCACATGTTAAAGTTTGTTCTCTATAACTAATGAACATGGTTTTAAGATATCTTCTCAACTCAGTAATATCATCAGTATGAAAAGCATAAGTTGTTTGATGTACCTTTAATTCAGCAGCTTCAGAACTGCTATCAGCATTTTCCATCAAAGCATAGTTCACCTCACTTTCAGAATCTGAAGTGTCTGTCCAGCTTTTCTTCTTTATGATAAGTGCCTTGCCTTTGTCATCTTTTCCTTTATTGCAGCCAGGAGATATGTGGCCTTTCTCACCACAATTGTAGCATTTAACATTTGAGTAATCTCCTATGTCAGACTTTCCAGCTTTGCCTTCAGATTTTCTGAATCCCTTCTTATCAGAACTTCCACTTTTCCTGCAAAACTTCTTTCCCCTTCTGAATTTCCTGTAAGCTATCTTTGTGATACCCTTCATCATAAGAGCATATAATTTCATCATCTCTTCATCAGCATCCATCTCAGATAGACTTTCAGTTTCTGAATCCTCATCACTATCAGAACTTGATGACTCAGTATCAGACTTTGTGATGAGAGCCTTTCCTTTGCCTTTCATTGAGACAGCCACTTTAGGGGATTCCTCCTCAGCCTTAAGAGCAACTGTCCTTGACTTTCTCTCATTCCTCTTGCTTCTTTGTTCCATCTCAAGTTCATGAGTCTTGAGCATACCATAAATTTCATCAAGAGTAGTTTCATCAAGAGTATAGTTGTCTCTTATAGTAGTTGCCTTCAAGTCCCATCTTTCAGGAAGAGTTAAAAGGAATTTAAGATTAGTATCTTCAAGATCATATTCCTTATCCACCAGTGACGGATCATTCAAGAGTTTGACAAATCTGTCATATAAACTAGTTAATGACTCATCAGGTTTTGAGTCAAAGTGCTCATACTCTTGAGTGAGTATAGTCCTCCTATTTTTCTTAATTGAATCAGTTCCCTGGCATCTTGTTTCCAAGGCATCCCATATCTCCTTTGCAGTCTTGTAGTTAAATACCCTGTTTGACATGACATTATCAATGGCACTATGCAGCAAATGTCTTACCTTTGCATCCTTTGCAATATATGAGATATCTTCAGCTGTATATTCACTTTTCTCCTTTGGTACAGTCTTTGCTGGCTGATTTGCAACTACAACAGAGAGCTTGGTTGGCTTATGTGGTCCTTCATTAATTCTATCAAGGTATTCTGGATCTGTAGCTTCCAGAAACATAAACATCCTCACCTTCCATATGGGATACTCAGAAGGTTTTAGTATGGGAACCCTAATAGTCTCATATAGATTATGGATTTGAGTCTTTGGAGTTTCTTCAGTTTTGGTGGGCTTGGTTGGAGTTTGTGTTTCTTTAGACATGATTGTTTTTGGATCTTTACTGTATGTATGTTAACAGATTGCTCTGATACCACTTGATAGGTCACACATACTGTAGAAGGGGGTTGAATACAGTGTTTACTACAATCAAATTGAATATAAGAACTCAAGTAACAAAACACAGATTTTATTCAACGCAATAAACTGTGTTACAAAGAACTGTTCTCTCTCAGTGATGAAAAAATTATCACGAGAGCTGCTAGGGTTACAATGAATAATATTCTCGAATAAGATAACACATATAGTGTAAACCCTATGCTGTGTTTATATAGACACACAGTTACAAGATAATCTTCTAATTGATATCGAATATGATTCTGCATCCTAAAATATAGCAATCAGTTATCTTTTCTTCCAAGTATTCTATTCTTTATAGAATTCTTCTCCATGCATATTTCTTTCTATTTTAGTCTCGATCTTCTTTCCTTTCAGTCAGCCGCCTTCCTTATCTGAAAGTCTCCTTAAGTCCTGATATTATCTCCTGATAAATATCTTCTGATAACTTAAGTTCTGACAACTTAAGTTCTGATATCTTAAGTCCTGACTTCAGTATAAGTACTGATTTCCAGTTAAGTCCTGATTTATCCTGTTAGTTAAGATCTGAAAACTAAACACAAATCATCATTAGACATGACATCACAAATATATCTAACATATAACTTGTGTGTGTGTGCCTGAGATTGGGGTATGTTGGATTATTGAATTAATACATGTTACACATGAGTGAAGGATTGTGTGATGAACCAGATTTCTTACCCCGTGTTTGGAGGCGTTACACGATTCATCTTTAAGTCTGGGGACAAGTGTTTTCCCTTCTTTAAGGCTTTGAAGAAAGTGATATTTTTTGCAAGGACTGATGAAAGCCAAGAGGCATTTGATAAGTTGAAAAAATACATGGTTCAAGCAGCGTTGTTGGCCAAACCAATCCTTGATGAAACTTTGTACTTATATTTGGCTATTTCAGAAAATGCCTTGAGCACAGTATTGGTTAAGGAGGAAATTAAAATCCAGAAACCTATATATTATGTCCGTAAGATTCTACATGGGGCTGAATTGAATTATTCGACTATTGAAAAGTTTGCTTTAGCCTTGGTTGGCCTAAAAAAAGTTGCGTCCTTACTTCCAAGCTCATAAGATTGAGGTACTAATAAATCAGCCTTTGAGAAACATTATTCAGAGTCCTAAATCTAGTAGAAGGCTGATTAAATGGGCTATAGAGCTGGGGGAATTTGACATTAAGTATAAGCCGCGAACAGCGATAAAATCCCAGGCCTTGGCTGACTTCGTGGTTGAATGTACCATCCCTAACCAAGAAGTCAGGGGCAGAAAGACACTATACCTCAAGACATGGAGGGCAAAGGGGAGAATGAAGGAGAACAGACCAACAAAAAGGAATTCTGGGTTCTCTATTTTAATGGAGCATCAAAAACAAATTTAAGTGGAACAGGGATAATTTTACAAAGCCCCGAAGGTTTCTTAATTGAATATGCTATGAAGTTAGATTTTCCAACCATAAATAATGAAGCTGAGTATGAAGCTCTAATAGTTGGCCTTGTCCTAGCTGGAACATTGTGGGTCAAAAATTTGAAAGTTTGCAGAGATTCAAAACTAGTGATATCCCAGGTCAAGGGAGAGTTCGAAGCAAGAGATGAAACCATGGCAAAGTATGTACGTCTGGTGAAAGCGGTAATGACTCAATTTGACGAGTATCATATTGAGCACATTCCGAGAGAAGAAAATGATAAGGCCGATGCATTGTCCAAGTTCGCCTCATCGAAGGTAGAAGAAAGTTCTGTGAGCGAGTATTTTCATGTTTTGAAAACACGCAACATTGATGTTAAACTTGTTGCTCTTATAAGGCTTTGGGAATCATGGATAGATCTCATTAAGGCCCACATCCAAACTGGTTGGCTCCCAAATGATGTGATGGAAGCACATAAGTTGGCTGTGCGAGCACTGAGGTACTCTTTAATTGACGGAATTATATACAAGAGATCTTATGTGATGGAATCATGGATAGATCTCATTAAGGCCCACATCCAAACTGGTTGGCTCCCAAATGATGTGATGGAAGCACATAAGTTGGCTGTGCGAGCACTGAGGTACTCTTTAATTGACGGAATTATATACAAGAGATCTTATGTGGTTCCCTACCCAAGGTTCCTTAGGCCGGACGAGGCGCGTTTGGCCCTTGAGGAAGTACACGAAGGTATTTATGGACAACACTTGGGGGAAGAGCCCTTGCGCACAAAATTTAACTCATTTAGAATTCTATTGGCCGGAGATGATGGCTGATGCCAAAAACTATTTGAAGAAGTGTGATCGTTGTCAGAATCATACACCAGTTGTCCGACAACCCCTCGAGATGCTGACTTTCATCAACTCCCCCATTCCCTTCGGTATGTGGGGAATAGATATTCTTGAGCCTTTCCCCATGGCCACAACGCAAAGGAAGTTTTTGATTGTAGCTATGGACTAATTCACTAAGTGGATCGAAGCCAAGCCTTTAGCCAAAATTACAACCAAACAAGTTACACTAATCATGTGGGAAAACATCATGTGCAGATACGGAATTCCTCGCATCTTGGTAACTTATAATGGAACACAATTCAATAATGAGGAATTTAGGAAGAACTGTGATGAAAATGAGATTGAGCTACGGTTCACTTTCGTAGCCCATCTTCAGGCCAATAGGCAAGCGAAAGTGGCGAATCAGATTATTCTGGATGGATTAAAAAAGAGGATTGAAAAGTCCAGGAATAACTGGATAGATGAGATACTTCCAATACTTTGGGCTTACAGGGCCACTTGTAGACTCACTACTGGAGCAACACTATTTATGTTAGCATATGGGGCATAAACGGTTGTTCCAGTGGAGATATCACATTCATCCCCGAGAATCTAAGCATACAATGCTGAAGAAAATGAGGAGAGGAAAAGGTTAGCTCTGGATTTAATAGATGAAGTGAGGGATGAAGCACATGCAAAGATTGTGGAATATCAGAAAAAAGCTTCCTTTTATTTCAACCTAAGGGTGAAAGAAAGAATTTTCAAGCAAGGTGATTTGGTCTTAAGGAAGGTGGAAGCTTCCGGAGTAGGACAGAGAGGAAAACTCTCCCTGAATTGGGAAAGGACGTACAAGATTAAAAGCATTTAAGGAAGGGGATCATACAAGTTGAAAACCATGGATGGTGATGAAGTGCCAAGGACTTGGCATGCTCAGAACCTGAGAAATTATATATAGTTCATTGGAAAGGAAGTGCTTACTTATTAAAGTAGCAACAAGGTTCAAAAGCACCATGAAGCTTTGCTTACTTGGGATTTTGTAATAACTCGAATTTTTGAGACCTTGTAAAAACGTTTAATGAATAGTAACCCTGACTGACGGGGAAAACTTTTTAGCCCACACTATATTGTGCATGAGAAAATGAGTTTCGAAGTTGATATTATGATTATACGTACCAAATGAGTGTATGTAAACGCTATTAGTTTTCGAAGAAAACGAACTTTGAAAAATGACCATATTTACGAAGCATCGAGGATTACGGGAATCATAATATAATTACGAATTTAAAACCCTACGGATTTATATCCAAGTATGATAATTCAAAATATAAGAAATAAATACGAAAGGATTTACGTCGCGAACCGTTTAGGAGAAAGTATTACGAAAATGTTTAAGCGAGTGAGCGAACGCGTAAACGATTAAATAAACGTAATGCACTAACTAACCATGGTAGAAAAGTAACCATGGTTACTTTATCAAATAGTGAGCTAAGGTATAGGATGATCAACCAAGGGCTAGCAAATAGTAAGCTAAAGGAGCTAAGCTAAATAGCTTAGCTTGTAAACTACAAAGGCTAGCTAGTATTGTCCAAGGGTTAGGCAACAAGAATAAAATCATAGGATCTAAACTAGAGAATAACAATCAAATAAAAGATATTACAAGAATTATTTTCAAGAAGGTCCCAAGAAACAACACAAAAACTCTCTCTCCCCCATTTCATCTTCTTCATTCGACCCTTCAGAGAAAAATAAAGAAATCAATTTCAAATCTTCAAGCTCTAGCCATGGATAAATCCTCCCAATAATTCTCCAGCTTCATACTACCTAAAATAAGGTAAGATAAATCTTTGAGCTCTTTTTATCAAGGTTTGATGGGTGAAATAAATTCAACAAAGATGATAGTGAATAGTGTGAATAGTAACTCTTCTTTGGTTTCTTGATTTTAATGGTTGTTTTAGCTTCCAAAAACCATACTAACCACTCCCAAGACTTCACCATCATCAAGAAAAAATCCCAAGCTCTCAATAAAGGTATAAATCTTTGACCCAACCTTACTTAAGATTTAAGTTCAAGATTCTTTTAGAATATAGTTTTAAACCTAGTTTTGGTGGAAGTATTGTTGTAATCTTGATGTTTAGCTAAGTAGATTTAAGGTTGATTGTTGTTGCCTCAATAACATGATGTTATTGAGAGGAGTTAGTGTGATGATGATGATATTTTGATTGTTGGTGGTAGTATTAAGATTTAAGGCATAAACGAAACTCCGATCGTAACAAAAATCTCGCTAAAACAAACAAAACGTAACTTTAAGATTCTGCAGAACATCCCGAAGATGTAAACTGTAGTTTCTTGAAAAATAAGCCTCTATTATGATATAAAATGTTATAAGGATCGTTTAGGCGCTTGAATCGCGTGATTCCGATTTACGGATCAAAAGTTATGGTCGTTTTACTAAAAGTGATTTACACAACAAAAACTGCTACGAATTACGAACTTTGAAAATAAAAAGGATCGACTTAGAAATGTTCATAAATCATGAAATTTTTACAGAGAGTAGTAAATTGAGTTTTTTAACTTTCATAAAAATTTTAAGTGAAAATAATGATTTTTCAATTTTATAAAAATACCGGAGCCAAGACCGCGCGATTAGAATACCGTAGAATCCACAAGCGGGGCCGGCGATGAAAATGAAAACGGACTTAAGGTACTTCGGGAAAGAAAGCGACCGTAACATAAATAAGTACGTAAGGTAATAATAAGGATAAAATAAATTGAGAGGATGCATAATAAGTAGCGCATGAGTGCGAGTCGCCATAAATTAGAACGAGACCTAACAAAATGAATTTTTATTTATGATTATAGATTTCCGAGCGGAACCTAGAGCATCCTTCACCTCGAGATACCCAGGCAAGTTTACGAACCCAACTCCATTTACTGTTGTGTTGTAAAAGGACTGTTCTATTATCATTGTATAAATACCATACTTGCCATGATACTTAGTAATTATGTTTTCGCATAGTGTAGCGATGTTATACGATAAGCATATATCGTAAAATGTGTAACTCCGCTATAAGCGTGACGTATAATTATAAGACCAAGAGTCGGGTGATATTTCAAAATATAAAAACCCGGGAATGAGGTGATATTATAGGACGATTAAAAGTCCATAGTAGTACGTTTTAAGAGATTCAACGTCCACTTACAAAACATTAAACACCTCGAACTTTTATTAAAATAATTTTCCAAGATCGTATTCCCTCAACTGTACTTTATCATGCGAATAATAAATATTTATTTACTATTCATTTATTATGAGAGAAGTATTCTCCAGTGAATATTTATTTCAGACTCGATTAAATAATTAAGATTATTAAATTACTTAAACATAAATTAGTTGAGGAATATTATTTTAAATATTCTTTTAAATTATAATTAGTCGAGGTTTAATTATTTAACGGTTAATATTTAATTATTAATTATTTATTAAATGATTTATTTATAATTTAAAAATCATAAAACCTGATTTAAAATACTTTATGATTTTCGGAAAATCATTCGAATAATTTCAGAACGTCGGAGAATATTATCTCGACTTATTTTAATTATTTTGATTATAGTTTCAAAAGAAACTCCCCCTTATATAACAAATATGTTGGCAACGGTCAACTCACATCCTTAGTACTTCCTCCGAAAATTATCGGAATTACATATATATACGTACAAATCAAAGTGTACCTATCAACAAGCAATATACTTGGGGAATAATATAAGTTCCAGATAAATGATGGGATTCTTACAAGGACAAGGAGGGGTAGACTCCAGTACTTCGTGGACTGGGGAGACTACCAATTTACTACCATATGAGAATGTATCTCATATACTGATAAACATGTGTAGTATGCGTACCTGAGAGGGATGGACGCAAAATCGTGTCTTGAGAGGGATAGACGCGAAGTGTGTACCTGATAGGGATGGACACAAAAAAGGCCCGAATGTGGCCAGGGTGATAACCAATAATAAAAAGGGAATCGTCCATGTACATGTAGAAAAGGTTACTATTTTCGTAGTACAACTGATCATCGTATGCGGTGGCTCCAATGAATGTCCTATTCTTCCGATTGGAATTGTGATACAATACCGTAACCCAAGCCTAGGTGCTGGGTTTACCATTAAGGTATTTGCAGGATAATAATCCATTAAAGAATTATTTTCATAAGAAGGTGTGTATCACCAAGGAAAACTATTTTTGAATAAAACATAATTATCATATATGATGTTTTACTTGAGTTTATTATTCAGTCATTTCATACTATACATTATTATGCTGGGCATTATAACTCACACTTGTTTTACTAAATTGACACAACACAACAGTGAATCAAGATGCCTACCATGAGACACACAGCCAGGAAATGGGTAGGAAATGACCAGCTGTTCCGTAGGTTGTTTGGTGTTGTACCACAGGTAGACCGAATAAGCTGGATTGGTTTTCAGTTGTTTTTAGTTCGGCTTATTTATAAGTATGACTTATGTAAGGTAATGGATAAGAAACAAATATTTGGCCGACGGACTAGCCTTACTTAAAGGTTATTCCTGGGTAAGACTTAATCACTTTTGCGTTGTAATACTTATCACTTTGTGGTTTGATTTACTCTAGTAATGAATGGTTCGTTTCTAAGATAATAACCTCTAAGTGTGTGTGTGATAAGTGTGGGGTCGTAAAGTGTGAGTATTTATATATTATGACGCGAGGTATATGGTTTATAGTGGTTGAGATGGCGTGGCCTCCGGGATCCCTGACCCCGGATTTTGGGGCGCCACAATTTTATATTTCACTTCAATAGGATTTTTATTTCGAGTTTAGTCTACAAAAATCTATGTAAGGGATGGATCCCAAGGATTTATGAAATTTATGAAGTTTTCGATATATGACATTAAGTTTCTGCGAAACATGGAATTATGAGAAGAAAACCAAATGCAGATAGATATAAAGTCAATAAAGTTTGATAAATAAAGGAACTACAAGTCTTGAGCATAAATAAACATGAATAAACAAGCCACGCAGGGCTAATAACTCTCTAAGGAGCAGAAGCATCCTCTACAGTGGAAGTCTCACTTGAAGAAGAGCTGGGATCCTCTGTAACAGGTCTAGAAGATGACTCTGGAGGAGGAAGAGGCTGGGTATGAGGAACGTCCTACGCTGGTGCGAAACCTTTGTAGTAAAGCCTCATCATTCGGACAAGGTTAGTCCGCTGGGTTAATATCTAGATAGGCGTCGTTCAGGGTCCCAAGGGCCGTGTCCCAACCAGTCCTAAAAAATCTGGGGAACACCATGTCGTCCCTAACCCGCATAGTCTGCACAAACTCATCTGTGTCTAAGTAAGCGTTGATGGTTTTTATCTCGTTCAACCTTGAGCTTCACCAATTCCGCGTTGGCCTCTGAGAGTTCTTCCTCCTTGCGCTTCATCTTCATCTCCAAAACAATAGGTTTAACCTTCTGCTTTCTTAAGGCCCTGTCGGATTTCTCTAAAGCCTTCTTCCAAGATTCAGCATGTCGAACAGCCGCCTGAAAATGAGCATTAGTCTGAAACAAAAATAGATATGAGGTAAGGCTAGGATAATCCTTCAAAAAAAGGGAGATGGTTAAAATAAAAAGTGAAAAGGCATACCGAATGATAGGGATAAATAAATTATGATTGTATAATTAAATACTGCATTAATTGTACAAGCTGTGGGCTGCTAGGCCCAATAAAAAGATATATGAAACTCAGACCAGAAAGGTTAAGCCTGATGGACCAGATCAGGCCTGGTGGAATAAAAAAGGCCCAAAAGCCCTGATTATTAATTAATTTCGTAATTAATTAATAAGGGAAAAATCAGCTGTTGAGAAGAGTCCCGATAAGGATATAAATCCTTATAGATTAGCCTCAAGGGGACCTAAAAGGATAAGGAATCAGCTTCCTACTTCCTAGGACTCCTAAGTCTATCCTAATTCAGAGGCTTGTCCACCAAGTCTCCTATACCAAGTCCAATTCAAGGACTCCCACATCTATATAAAGGGCCTCACCCCATAAATCAGAACTACGTTTTTTGACTTGATCCTTGGCAATCGGTAAGGTACGTAGGCATCTTGTTAAGGCAGATTGAGTCACGAAACACAAGAGCAGTCAAATCGAGCCTCGAAGCTCACGTTCCTTAGTATTAAATACAGCAATTATATATATTAGTTTTTAATCCATAACATTTGGCGCCGTCTGTGGGAAAACGGAACAACAACCATGGCGAGAACACGGAGAACAACCAGCACTCTGGAGGAGGGAACACCATCAGGGACAACCCAGGTGATTTCATCAACCGTGGAGGTTCCTCCCCATTCAACTTATGCATCTACTCAGGGGGAAGCCCAGACAGGGGAAACTCATCCTCAGCCACAAGGGACAACTCCCCCGACTATTCAAGGTACGAATCCTCAAGTTCAACAAATACATATACCTGTGAATTCTCGACCCGTCGGGTATGAATATTCAACTATTGTTACCACTAACCCCCCTTATGGGATGCCCCTTCACCCTGAGGTTGGAGGAAGTGGATATGCTGGGCGAAGCGAAGCACGAGGGCGGTCGCCCCCCTATATACGAGGTTTGGATCCTATCCCTGAGGATCGGGAATTTTCTGGTCCATACACTGAGAAAGACTCCGAATCTTCGGATGATGAAGTGGCCCCGAGAAGGAGGCGTCCTGGAAAAGAGCCAATGGCCGATGGAAGGCAACGCCCCCAAAGCACCCCAGGGGCGAATCCCCAAGAAGTGCAGGAAAAGATCAGGGCTCATGAGGCTGAAATCCAAAGGCTGAGGCGTGATTTGGAGGCTCACCAAGCCACCAGACCCCACATACCTCCTAGGGGGAGAAATCCTCCTCCTATCATAGACCTGGATGGTCCGGTAAGAAGAAGGGTTGCTGTCCCAAGAACTGATCCAAGCAATCTCCTTCCCCTTGGAGATCCTGATGATCCAACTCCACCCTTCACAGAAGAGATAATGAATGCCCATATCTCAAGAAAATTCAAGATGCCCACTATCAAAGCCTATGATGGCACGGGAGACCCCGCTAATCATGTTAGGACATTCTCTAATGCACTGCTGCTGCAACCCGTGAATGATGCTATAAAATGTCGGGCCTTCCCTCAAACCCTGTCGGGTATGGCTCAAAGATGGTACAGTCGCCTACCCCCAAATTCTATTGGATCATTCAGAGAATTAAGTCAGGCTTTTATTAAGCAATTCATCAGTGGAAGAGTCCATGAGAAAAGTTCAGCATCTCTTATGAGTCTTGTGCAGGGAGCTAAAGAATCCTTAAGAGATTACCTAAATCGTTTTACAAAGGAGGCTTTAAAAGTCCCAGACCTTGATGATAAGGTAGCCATGATAGCACTGCAACAAGGAACTAGGGATGAGTTTTTCAAGATGTCTTTGGCCAAACGACCCCCTGAGAGCATGTTGCAGCTCCAAGAGAGGGCAGGGAAGTATATCAAGGTTGAAGAAAGTATGAGGAAGACCGTAGTAAGTAATGAGCCCACTGGAGGCAAGAAACGAAAAACTGATTTGGAGTATATCGCTGAGGATAAATATCCTAGAACTGAACAAAACCCTGATTCAACCCCCAAGAAGGGAGGACCTGGGCAAAAGTTCACTGAATACGCTAAGCTGAATGCTCCCAGAAGTCAGATTTTGATGGAGATTGAGAAAGACAGAGATATTCGCTGGCCTAAGCCCTTGAAGGCTGATCCCGCCAAGCTAGATAAGGGCAAGTATTGCAGGTTTCACAAAGATGTTGGCCATGACACCGATGAGTGTAGGCAGTTGAAAGATGAAATTGAGTTTTTGATTCGAAAAGGAAGATTGAACAAGTATACTGGAGATGGAGGAGACAGAAATAATAATGGAAGGAAGAACTTTGAAGATCGTAGGAGGGACCAAGATGATCAGGGGCGGAATCCCCAACCTAGAGGACCAGTTATAAACACCATTTATGGAGGGCCGAGACCTCGAGGGCCTGTGATAAACACGATCTTTGGAGGTCCAACTGCTGCTGGATTGTCCAAAAATTCCAGAAAGGCATATACTAGAGAGGTTATGCATATTATTGGAGAAGCCCCGAAGAGGGCCAGGACAGAAGTAACATTGCCTTTTGATGATTCCGACCTAGAGGGTGTGAAGTTCCCCCATGACGACCCGCTGGTCATAACGCCGATAATAGGAAATAGCCCGGTTAAGAGGGTCCTTGTGGATAATGGTGCTTCTGTGGATATCTTGCTCCACGACACCTTTCTAAGGATGGGGTATAACGACTCCCAGTTGACACCAACCGACATGCCGATATATAGATTTGCTGGAGTAGAATGTCCTGTGGAAGGGATAATTAAATTGCCAACCACCATAGGTACGGAGCCAAGGCAAGCAACGCAGATGCTGGATTTTGTGGTGGTAAAGGCTAGTTCAACTTATAATGCTATCATGGGGAGAACAGGGATACATGCCTTCAAGGCAGTCCCCTCTTCCTACCATTCAGTCATGAAGTTTCCCACCCGAAACGGGATTGGAGAAGAGAGAGGAGATCAAAAAATGGCTAGAAGCTGTTATGTGGCCTCTTTGAGGGCAGATGGAGTCGGGGGGCAGGTTCTTCCTATTGAAGATATGGATGTTCGAGAAAGTGATGAGAATAGAGGAAGGCCAGCAGAAGAATTGGTTTCGGTTCCTTTAGATCCCAAGAATCCTGAGAGGATGACTTTCATTGGAGCTACATTAGAGGAGCCCCTTAGAGGGAAGTTAGTGAAATTTTTGCAAGAAAATAGTGATGTGTTTGCATGGTCAGCAGCTGATATGCCAGGCATAGACCCGGAGTTAATTACCCACAAGTTAAACGTGGATCCAAGCCGGAAGACAGTGAAACAAAAGAAAAGAAATTTTGCCCCGGAAAGACAAGAGGCTATAAAGCAGGAAGTGGAAAAGCTCTTAGAGGCTGGTTTCATTGAGGAGATTCAATTTCCGGAGTGGTTAGCAAACCCTGTAATGGTGAAGAAGGCTAATGGAAAGTGGAGGATGTGTATAGACTTCACCGATCTGAATGATGCATGCCCCAAAGACTGTTTTCCGCTGCCTAGAATTGATACTTTGATTGATGCCACCGCTGGACATGAGATGCTGAGTTTCATGGATGGGTTTAGCGGATACAACCAGATCAAAATGCATAAGGATGACATTCCAAAGGTATCATTTATCACTGACTTTGGTGTTTATTGTTATCTTGTTATGGCGTTTGGTCTCAAGAATGCAGGAGCCACCTATCAAAGGTTGGTGAATAAAATTTTTAAGGATCTTATTGGGAAGACTATGGAAGTCTATGTTGATGACATGCTAGTCAAGAGTCTAGTAAAGACTGATCATATAACCCATTTGAGGGAAGCTTTTGAGGTCCTGAGGTACCACAAGATGATGTTGAATCCCACGAAGTGTGCTTTCGGAGTAGGATCTGGAAAATTCTTGGGATTGATGGTCTCAAAGAGGGGAATTGAGGCTAACCCCGATAAAATAAAGGCAATCCTGGACATGGAACCCCCAAAAACTGTCAAGGATGTTCAGAAACTCACAGGAAGGGTTGCTGCGCTAGGACGATTCATCTCCAAGTCAGGAGACAAGTGCTTGTCATTCTTCAAGTCATTAAAGAACATTAAAGACTTTGTATGGAGTGAGGAAAATCAGAAGGCATTTGAAGAGTTAAAGAAGTATATGGGCCAGGCCCCGTTGTTGGCCAAGCCTGTTCTGGGTGAAGTTTTATTCTTGTACTTGGCTGTTTCAGAAAGCGCCTTGAGCGCGGTGTTGGTTAAGGAGGAACTGAAAGTCCAGAAACCCGTATACTATGTCAGCAAAATTTTGCATGGTGCTGAGTTGAATTATTCAGCCATTGAGAAATTCGCTTTAGCCTTGGTAATGGCTTCAAGAAAGCTGCGTCCTTATTTTCAAGCTCACCAAATTGAAGTGCTAACAAATCAGCCACTGAGAAATATCATTCACAGTCCCAAGGCAAGTGGGAGACTGATTAAGTGGGCAATAGAGTTGGGAGAGTTCGATCTCAAGTATAAGCCACGTATGGCCATAAAAGCCCAGGCACTAGCTGACTTCGTGGTGGAATGTACCATACCCAACCAAGAAGTCGGGGGGCAGGAAGATACCATACCTCGAGACAAGGGAGTCGACAATGGGGACAAGGAGAAAGAATATTGGGTTCTCTATTTTGATGGAGCATCAAAAACAAATTCCAGTGGAGCAGGGTTGGTTTTGCAAAGCCCTGATGGATTCTTAATTGAGTATGCCATGAAGCTAGACTTCCCAACCACAAACAATGAGGCAGAGTATGAAGCCCTGATTGCTGGCCTTGGTCTAGCTGGGACACTTAGAGTCAAAAACTTAAAGGTCCGTGGAGACTCGAAGTTGATCATATCCCAGGTAAAGGGAGAATTTGAAGCAAGGGATGATACGATGGCAAAGTATGTTCGCCTAGTAAGGGCTGTGATGACCCAATTTAATGAATGCCATGTTGAACACATTCCAAGGGAAGAAAATGCTAAAGCAGATGCGCTATCAAAGTTTGCTTCATCTGAGATTGAAGAAAGTTCAGGAAGTGTGTACTTCCGTGTTTTGAAGACACGAAGCATAGATGTTAAGCTTGTGGCTCCCGTAGGCTTGGGGACGTCATGGATTGATCCCATCAAGGCTCACATTCAGACCGGTTGGTTGCCAAGCGATACAATTGAGGCACGGAAGTTAACTGTTCGAGCACTAAGGTACTCTTTGATAGATGGGATTCTATATAAAAGATCTTTCGTGGTTCCTTACTTGAGGTGTCTCAGGCCCGATGAGGCACGCTTAGCTCTTGAGGAAGTGCATGGAGGTATTTGTGGGCAACACTTGGGGGGCAGGGCCTTGGCTCATAAGATAACTCGTTTAGGCTTCTATTGGCCAGAAATGATGGCTGATGCCAAAGAATATGTAAAGAAGTGTGATCGTTGTCAGAAGCATGCACCAGTCGCCAGACAACCCCCCGAGATGCTGACCTCGTCACTGATGAAGTTGTCAGAAGTGTGCCGATATGGAATTCCCCGTATCCTCGTCACTGACAATGGAACACAATTCAACAACGAGGAATTCAAGAAGTATTGCGAAGAAAATGAAATTGAGTTACGGTTCACCTCTGTGGCTCACCCGCAAGCCAATGGGCAAGCGGAGGTAGCAAATCGGATAATCCTGGATGGACTAAAGAAGAGGATCGAAAAGTCAAGAAATAACTGGGTGGATGAGATACTTCCCATATTGTGGGCCTATAGGACTACCTGTAGAGTCACGACAAATGCAACTCCTTTCATGTTGGCATATGGGGCGGAAGCAGTAGTTCCCGTGGAGATATCACATTCTTCTCCAAGGATTCAGGCTTTTGATGAAAAAGAAAATGAGGAAGGGCAGAAGTTAGCCCTGGATTTAATCGATGAAGTGCGAGATGAAGCACACGCAAAGATAGTAGAATATCAGAAAAAGGCTTCATTCTACTACAACCTAAGGGTTAAAGAGAGGTTTTTCAAACAAGGTGACCTAGTCTTGAGAAAAATAGAGGCTTCTGGTGTCGGACAGAAAGGAAAGCTTGCCCCAAATTGGGAAGGGCCGTATAGAGTCAAGAGCGTTCAGGGTAGAGGAACCTACAAGCTGGAGACTATGGATGGTTTTGAAGTCCCGAGAACCTGGCACGCACAAAACCTGAAGGTTTACTACGTGTGAGATGATCGAAGTACGATTCTCACTCGTCAGGATGGCGAGTAGGTTGAAAAGCACCTTGAAGCTTTGCTTGCTTAGGGTTTATATGTTTTAGTTTTATTACGAAATTTATTAAGACTTGTGTAAGGGATGAATCCCAACCAATTTTTGAAGCTCAGAGAATTTTTCGAAATATGTTTGAATCTCTATGGCATGGCAATTAAATCAGATGCATGATATGAAAGCCCTATAAAAAGGCCCAATTCAAAAAAAAAAGGTTAAAACTTGTTGGGCCTGGAAGTATGTCTAGCCCAGATAAGGGCCCCAAATATTCAAAGCCCAGCACCCGGGGTCCAAAAACTGGAAGAAAATATATATGAGTATTATCTTCAAAAACCAGAAATAAGTCCCAAATCCAAAAAGGATTTGGATAAATGAAGGCCCAAAAATAAGGCCTAATCCTACTTGAGTTAGAAAAAAACCCAGTATAGGGATCAATAAATCAAGCCCAGGGTCAATACTAAGTGCCCAATTAAAGATCAAAGCCCAGAAGGGCCCAAGTTGAAACCCAATACAAGGTTTCATAAATCTAGCCCAGGTTTAGGGCAAAGATCAACCCAATAAGAGGTAAGCCCAGAAAAGGGCCCAATTAGCAGAAAATTAAATGGCCCCAAATTAAAGACCAATTTAGGGTGGACCAAAGAAGCCCAGTCAAAAGTAAGGGGCCTAATACAAAAAGCCAGTCAAAAAAGGGGAAGGCCCAAGGTAAAGGCCTGGTTTGGAAAAGGCCCAGGGTCAAAAATAAAGTACCCATAAAAGAATTCAGGCCCAAATCTTAGGCTCAAATTTGAGATTGGAAAAAATCCAGCCCAGACTTAGGGCCCAAATCAAATATATGGAGTCACAGAAAGTAATATATCCCAAATCCCAGACCCAATTCGATCAGGTTTCATGTTGTATTCATTGTCGAATTAGTTGAGATCGAAAAGGCTTCGACCAAGGCTAGAAAAGGAGGTTAATTCGGTCAAAAATATTTATCAAGACCAAAATGTTCCTGAGGAAATAATCATGCCCAGTTGACAACCCAAGTTTTAGCCCAGCATTAGGGGCCTAAATCCAAGTATGTACACAAATTTATGCAAATGATCTTGACCTATTCGACCAGAAAACACAAAGAAGTCCAGGTCGAATGGCTTGAGCTCGAAATCAAGTCGATCAGGGTTGAAAAAGAGGCTTAATTCGACTAGAAATGAGACCCATTCGACCAAGAAACATGAAAGATTCCTGGTCGAAATCATTGAGGTCAAAATTCTGTCGACCTGGGCAACAAAAGATGGCTAATTCGGTCAAAAATGAAGATCCTGACCGAAAGGGACGAAAATCCTGGTCGAAAACTTCCTAGTCGACAAAAAAAAAAAAAAAAAAAAAAAGGAAAAATCCTGGCCGAAATTCGACCAGGACTTCTGCTCGAAATATTCCTGACCGAAAATCCTGATCCTCTTTTCCCTGAGAAGATTGTCGACCAGAAAGCAAGGCCAAATCCTGGTCGAATGGATCCTGCTCGAATTTCCATCGACCTGGGCAACCAAGGGAAGTTAATTCGGTCAAAACTAGGACTCCTGACCGAAAATCCTGACCGAAATTGAAATTTCCTACTCGAAATTTTTCTGCTCGAAAACTATAAAAAAAAAAAAAGAAGGGGTGAAAATCCTGGCCGAAAATCGACCAGGATTCCTGATCGAATAGAACCTGCTCGAAATTCAGTCGACCAAGGCATACTGAAGGTTAATTCGACCAGGATCCTGGCCGAATGGATTCCTGGTCGAAATCTGTATAAAAAAAAGAAAATTCCTTAAAATAATTTCTGAAAAATCCAGAAATTAAGGGAAAATTCCAGAAATTAAGGATAAATCCCAGAAATTAAGGGAAAAATCCAGAAATTAAGGAATAAATCCAGAAATTAAGGATAAATCCCAGAAATTAAGGGAAAAATCCAGAAATTAATAAGGGAAAATTCCAGAAATTAAGGATAAATCCCAGAAATTAAGGGAAAAATCCATAAATTAAGGGAAAAATCCATAAATTAAGGGAAAAATCCAGAAATTAAGGGAAAATTCCAGAAATTAAGGATAAATCCCAGAAATTAAGGGAAAAATCCAGAAATTAAGGGAAAAATCCAGAAATTAAGGATAAATCCCAGAAATTAAGGGAAAAATCCAGAAATTAATAAGGGAAAATTCCAGAAATTAAGGATAAATCCCAGAAATTAAGGGAAAAATCCAGAAATTAATAAGGGAAAATTCCAGAAATTAAGGATAAATCCCAGAAATTAAGGGAAAAATCCATAAATTAAGGGAAAAATCCAGAAATTAAGGATAAATCCCAGAAATTAAGGGAAAAATCCAGAAATTAAGGGGAAAATCCAGAAATTAAGGATAAATCCCAGAAAAATAAGGAAAAATCCCAGAAAAATTAGGGAAAATTCCAGAAATTAGGGAAAAATCCCGGAAATAAGGGAAAAATTCCTGGAAATCAAAATAATTCCTAAATAAAAGGAAAAATTCGTTGTAAACGTGTAGGTCGCTCCACACTTTACGGAAAAACGAAACCCTGTAAGGGAACAAATAGACTTAACTTCTGGGAAACCTATTCAACGTTTCCCAAAAGTTGGGGGGCAAATGATAGGGATAAATAAATTATGATTGTATAATTAAATACTGCATTAATTGTACAAGCTGTGGGCTGCTAGGCCCAATAAAAAGATATATGAAACTCAGACCAGAAAGGTTAAGCCTGATGGACCAGATCAGGCCTGGTGGAATAAAAAAGGCCCAAAAGCCCTGATTATTAATTAATTTCGTAATTAATTAATAAGGGAAAAATCAGCTGTTGAGAAGAGTCCCGATAAGGATATAAATCCTTATAGATTAGCCTCAAGGGGACCTAAAAGGATAAGGAATCAGCTTCCTACTTCCTAGGACTCCTAAGTCTATCCTAATTCAGAGGCTTGTCCACCAAGTCTCCTATACCAAGTCCAATTCAAGGACTCCCACATCTATATAAAGGGCCTCACCCCATAAATCAGAACTACGTTTTTTGACTTGATCCTTGGCAATCGGCAAGGTACGTAGGCATCTTGTTAAGGCAGATTGATTCACGAAACACAAGAGCAGTCAAATCGAGCCTCGAAGCTCACGTTCCTTAGTATTAAATACAGCAATTATATATATTAGTTTTTAATCCATAACACCGAAGCAATGGACTGGGCTCCCATGAGCTTCACACACTCTAGGTTCTGACCATCCACGACATCTGTGAAGTCCTTAGGAGTAATGAAATGGAAGGACCAATCCCAAACATGCTTTGTGGATCCAATCTCAGTGTCCCCTAGACAGAACCCCCATAGAGGTGGAATGAGCCCGTAGAAGGAGGAGCAGGAATGGCTGTGGCCTTAGTCCCAGCGGAAGAGGCCTCCACTACAGGCTCCTTATGCTTCATCGGGAAGACTACAAGCCGGGCCTTCTTCATCCTTGTCATTTCCTCAATGACCGGCACGGTGGCGTTGTTTATCTTATAAGCCGGTGAAAAGAAACAGAATCAAATAATAAGTTATGTTAATAACATATAAAAAAGGAAAATAAAGTATAGAAAATGAGGAATACCCTATAGAGTGACTGAAGAAAGTCCCACATGGATCAGGGAAAACTCTTCCAACAAGGTCCAACTGGAAGTCTTGCCCTCATCTTTAATAAGCTCCCTGTATATGAGATATTCCTCATCTGATAAATGAAGGGTTTTGAGGCTTCCATCACTAACTTTACCAAATAAAGGCCTAAAAAGGGTGCCCCAATCAGCGTTCTCCCATTTCAAACCAACAAAACTGTCCCTCCAATGCTGGTTTTTATCAGGAATGGAGGCACTGTTGAAAATTTGTGGACATTTGGGCCTCTGCCTGATGTAAACCCAACCATAAAAGGTCTGGACACTTTTATAGCACTGAAAGATTTTCCTAAAAACATCTACAGAAAGGGGAAAACCCTACATTAGGCATATGACCATAAAATATATGACATTTCTCCAGGCATTGGGTGGAAGTTGACAAGGGTTAACTTGTAAGTCATCTAACAACCTAGGGATAAACTCATGAAAGCGAAACCTAAGCCCCGCGGCTAGGGCATCTGCATAAATAAAAATAGTATTGGGTTTCCAGTGGCATGTACGATCACCACCGTCAACAAAAATTATCCTAAGGGGAGGACGAACATTTTAAGTTGTGTTAAGTTTATTAATATCGGCTATGTTATACCATTTGTTGTAATAATCAATAGAACTTAAATGAGCATCGGATGGGTATTCATCTCCCTTAACGTTGATCATATCTAACAGAGACATATAAGATGAACGAATTTGAATTTTGTTACCTCTCTTTGAAGTTGAGGCAATCTTAGTAGCCCTTTCTGTGCTCTTGTCCGTCATTAATGAAGATTGGGATGGAAGCTCGAAACTGAGATTTGAAGGAGGATAATGAAAACTTAACCAATTTTCGATCACAAACTTGGCCGGAAAAATTGGCTAATCACCGGAGAAAGTTTAGCGAAGAGAGGAGAGAAATGAGAAATGTGGGATGAGAAGTGAGAAATGATTAAACTCCCCTCCACATATATGTATTGTCCATGGACGGTCATTGGGCCGGTAAAATGAGGATTTTAACTGGTTACAACTGGTCAGAAGCCCAGTCCAAAAGGCCTGAGCCCAATTCTAGAATTTTCTAGGATTTTCTTAGGAAATAAAAAATATTAAAATTTAAAATTTGGAAAATTCTAGAATATTTTGGAAGAGTCGAGAAAAAGGCCAAGATAACATGCCTGGTCAAAATCCCAAAATGGCCCAGTCAAGAGCCTAACATTAGGGCCCATAATCTGGGAAGTTTAAGAAACAAATTCGGGTCATACAAAGCCTACAAAGGAGCCCAAGAGTTGAAGTCAAGGGGTAAATCCTGACCAAAGCTTGGTCAGGATTCCTGATCGAAAAGCATCATGGTCGAAAAATCCCCGACCAGGAGAAATTGGACCTTAATTCGCTAAAAAATCAAGTCAAAGGGTAAATCTTGACATAAATTCGGTCAGGTTTCCTGATCGAAAAACACCCTGATCGAAAAACCCATGACCAGGGGAAATAGGACTTTAATTCAGTCAGAAGCTTGAAAACCAAGGAAAATCCTGACCGAATTTCGGTCAGGATCTTGGTCGAAAGTTGCCCTGACCGAAAAACCCACAACCAGAATAAATGGGAGATTAATTCGGTCAGGAAATTGAGGCCAAGGAAAATCCTGACCGAATTTCGGTCAAGATCCTGTTCGAAAAAATCTTGACCGAAAACCCACGACCAGAGCAAATGAGAGCTTAATTCAGTCAGGAAATTGAGGCTAAGGAAAATCCTGACCGAATTTTGGTCAGGATTGGTCAGGATCATGGTCAAAAAAATCCTGACCGAAAAACCCATGAACAGAGCACATGGTAGTTTAATTCGACCAGGATCCTGGTCGAAAATGGATTCCTGGTCGAAATTATTTCAAAGAAAATGGTGAAAATCTTTTTGGGAAATTTTAGAAAATAATAATTTCTTGAAAAATTTCTAAAAAACAAAGAAAATTTCATAAAATCTAAATATTTTCTGAAAATTAGGGAAAAATTCCTGAAAATACCAGAAAATTCTTAAAAATAGGAATAAGGAGAGAAAATAAACATGGAAAATATGGGAATTCCGAAAAATATCTTGAAGCCTCGGATAAGAATAATTGTTGTAAATGTGTAGGTCACTTCACACTTTATGTTAAAAAATAATACCTTGTAAGGGAATTAAGGAACTTAACTTCTACGAAATCTAGCATGATTTCCTAGAAGTTGGGTGGGAAATGATAGGAAATAAAATAAGGTCCAGAGAATTCAGGATTCTCAGGAATATGTTCTAAACCACGAACATATAAGGGTGCATGTCCTGCTCCTTCATTTTGATTAGAGGTCCCACCTCCTATAATCTCGGGATATATAGGCATCCCATAAGGTGGGTTGGTGGTTCCAGAAGTTACGACCGTTGAGTATTCATAATTAATAGGCGGAGAGTTTATGCTCGCATGTAGCTGCTGGAACCGGAGATTCGTTCCTTGGGGCGGATCTTGGATTGGGGGATTCATTCCTTGAGGCTGGGCTTCAGATGCCCCTACTGAGATCCCTCCTTGAGTGGAGGAATAGGTTGAGTGCGGGGGTATCCCCACCACCGATGAAATTATTTACAATAAGATAGGATTACCAGTTCCAATATTATTTATGTTGCATGTGTTCACCATGGTTTTTGTTGTTTTCTCACAAATGGTGCCAAATGTTATTGGTAAAAAACTAGGTTATAATTATTACGATATTTACTCCTAGGTTTCGAGAGCTTAAGGCCTTTAATGGATGCACTTGTGTTTCGTAGCTTAAATCTGCCTTCACAAGATGCCTACGTATCTCTGTGAATTTAGAGAATCAAGCCAAAATGTAGTTCTAATTGATGGGGTAAGACCCTTTATATAGATATTAGATGTCCTTGAATTGGACTAGGGTTAGGAGACTTGATAAATAAGTCTCCATTTCAGAATAGACTTTGAAGTCCTAATACGTAGGAAACAGATTCCTTGTTGGTTTGGGCGCCTTGGAGACTACTCAATGAAGAATTCTATCCTCTACTAGATATACTTAATGAGCTGTTATTTCACCCTATTTATTAATTAATAAATAATTAATGATTCGGTCCTCTTTAACTGGGTTTTATTATTGGACCGTATTGGGTCTCATTAATTCAACATTAATTATGTTTTTAGACCAAATTCATGCTCATATCACAAGTGTTTCTCCTATTTATTATAATGATTTCTTTTTAAATTAGTTACATTATGTTGACGGAGGAATTTGGTATCAACAAAGTTTGAGGTTCGTCACCGGAATCAAGATCTATGATGGTGGTTCTTTGCCTGAAAAGTACGTGGAGTGTGGTGGTTGTGATGAATTGGGGGCTGAAATTGCTTAGGGTTGGTGGTGGCTCCTTATGGCTCTTGCTTCTGACCCTTTACAATTTACCTACGTATCCCTATTTATAGGAAATCAAGCCCACGTAGTTCTTGGGGAATAAAAAATCTAATGGGCTTAGTCATTCCAGAATCCATCTTCCGCTAGCTTTAGGAATGTCCAACTATGAAGCCCAACCGCAAAGGCCTAAGGCTCGTTTGTAATCACAAGACTTCACGGATAATGCATCTCCCTGCGCAAGGATAACATTTCGCTACAGCTATCTCCCTTGAGTTACGAACGCAGGTATAGCCACGGCTAACCCCAAATGCTAGACGCGTCCCTATCCCCCGAATGAGGATAATCCACCAGATAGCAGGACACGTGATCCCAAGCTCTTGGGTGCAAAGTGCAGGTTGACTCCAAAGTTCTCCAACGAGGACACCCGTTGAATACAAGAACAGAGCTCCCAAAGTACACACCAATGGTAGCCCTGCATCCCCAACGAGGACACCCGTTGAATACAGGAGGAGGCCTTCAATCATCAGGCATACCCCTGGAGGCCTTCAAGCTTTTCACGGATATCCCCCTCATTGACAGACTCAAGGAGGGAATTCTTTGAAGAGTACCTATAACAAATATGTTAGTGAAAATAATCATCCATTTCTCCTTCCATGTTTGCCTTGTCCTGAACTTGTCCTTATTTTCCTTGTCCTTATTTTCCTTATCGTAGGTGTGGACAAGTCCAACTATCCAAATGAATCCAAGAGTATGCATCTCCCTGGGCTAGGACGCGTCCTCGCTCTGTGTAATGCACATATTCTCCCTTGTATAATAAACCAAACACATAGATAATCCATATCCTGCATTTCATCATTTGAGGGCGCGTCCCTTGTAAGAGGAGCATCTACCTCAACAAGGGTAATTATCCTTGGAAGGCGCATCCTATGTAAGAAGCACATCTACCTTAGCAAGGGTTTTCATCCTTGGAGGGTGCGTCCTCTCTAAGAGGGCATCTACCTCGACAAGGGGAATCATCCTTTGAGGGAGCTTCCTTACAGAGGAGCATCCACCTTGATAAGGGGAATCATCCTTGGAGGGCGCGTCCTCTGTAAGAGGAGCATCTACCTTCACAAGGGTATTTATCCTTGAAGGGCGCATCCTATGTAAGAGGAGCATCTACCTCAACAAGGGGAATTATCCTTGGAGGGAGCTTCCTTACAGAGGAGCATCCACCTGGACAAGGGGAATCATCCTTGGAGGGCGCATCCTCTATAAGACGAGCATCTACCTCCAAAAGGGTATTCATCCTTGGAGGGTGCGTTCTCTCTAAGAGGAGCATCTACCTCGACAAGAGGAATCATCTTTGGAGGGAGCTTCATTACAGAGGAGCATCCACCTTAACTAGGGGAATCATCCTTGGAGGGCGCGTCCTCTCTAAGAGGAGCATCTATTTCGATAAGGGGAATCATCCTTGAAGGGAGCTTTATTACATAGGAGCATCCACCATGACAAGGGGAATCATCCTTCGAGGTTGCGTCCTATATAAGAGGAGCATCTACCTCCACAAGGGCATTCATCCTTGGAAGGCGCGCCCTCTGTAAGAGGAGCATCTACCTCGACAAGGGGGATCATCCTTGGAGGGCGCATCCTCTGTAAGAGGCGCATCTACCTCGACAAGGGTCTTCTACAGAATCTTAATGTAATAAAACCAAATCAAAGATCAATATTCTTAGAAGGCTTCTACCCTCAACGAAGCTCAAGGGATGCATAAACTATCTCATGTAGAAACATCTCTTAGCGAGACATCTCACGAAGTGGAATCCGATAAAGGGCACCTCACTTTCAGAGATATTTTCTTGAAGTTGAGCATTTTCTTAAACATGAGTGTTTTTCTGACCTTGAGCATCTCTCTTATCTTTTGGAAAAGCTATGTATCTTACTCATGTGGCAATATGTAACACCACAGAACTAATGAGAGGTGACCTACCCCCCGAGCGTGTACCCTGTCAAAAGTACTTTATAGCCTCATCTTCCTCATCTGAATCTAATACAACTCCCATATTTCCTTTTTGCTAAATACAACAAGATGACCTTGGTAATCATATCGAAAGAATAAGCCTTAACATTTAAGCCAGATATGCTCAGGGCACGTTCGGAAAACTGACTCAGATTATTGAGGATGTGAGGGCGCGTTTGCTGAAACTAAACTCTCGACATACTAAGAAGATCATTGTACTTCATTTGCTTCTTTCTAAATCATGTCTATAATGTCGAGAAAGATGACATGAGTATTTCAATGAAGGCGCGCCTTAAGAGAGATAGCCTTGGAGTGTTTACTTATAACTATTGAGGATATAACATTACATCCATAGATGGAGGAGCTCATTTATGTCCCGGGGCCTCACCTTGACAATCAAGGGGCGCATCCTAGGATTCATGATACCTCTACTCTGATTGATTCTTTTCTGATGAAGTCTCAGTATTAAAATTCTCCTTGTAGTCACTAAAGATCACCTCACCATCAATAATTTTTTTTACAAGCGCGCCTTGAGGAAAGGGCACATCTTGAAAGACGAGGAATTGGTTCCAGTCGAGCCATTCTTCAAGTACTGACTATAACTCATCTGATCATTATGATATCTTCATTGAAAACTTCCATAGACTCTTTCTTCTGAGGGCGCGCCCTGGGAGGGAAATTCTCTACTGAATGTCTCACATGCAAAGAGCGCGCCTTAATAGATTATGACGCAGCGCTTGGTAACTCATGAGATTTTTTCCAGATAAGATTTTTTTACCTACAAGAAATACAAAAAAATATGGAACTTTAAATGTTACATTGAGGACACGTCCTAGAGGGATGGACGTGTCAAATAAGCGAATTCTCCTGAAATTTGTTGAAAGTCTTCTGGGCCTCAGAGGTCTTAATCAAGGCGCGTCCTAAGAGTCTGTGGGGATCTCCTCCATGCCAAATCTCTTTCAAAATCTTCTTCCTGCATAAGTCCCAGAAATAATTAACGGAAAACACAACAAAACTAGTTGAGTGTTACCTCGAGGGATCGTCTTAAATGTGATGACTAGCTCATGGTAGTAATGCATTCTCCTTGGAGTGTTCTCCTCCCGATCGTCCTCAGATTTTCTCCTGGTTAAGTCTTCTGAACTGAATATTATTCTCAAATATTCTAAATCAAATAGGATTCTTCAGTCTTCTTGTTGGAATAGGATTCTCCAATCTTTTAAATTGAATAGGATTTTCCCAATCTTCTAAACAAAATAGGTTTTTCCCAATATTTTAAACCGAATAGGTTTTTCCCAATCTTGTAAACCAAATAGGTTTTTCCAATCTTCTAAACTAAATAGGTTTTTTGCAATCTTCTAAACCAAATAGGTTTCTTCCAATCTTCTAAATCAAATAGGTTTTTTACAATCTTCTAAACCAAATAGGTTTCTTCCAATCTTCTAAACCAAATAGGTTTTTTGCAATCTTCTAAATCAAATAGGATTTTTTGGTAAAAATCTGCACCTGCTGTTTTCCTCTGTTTCCGGGCTTCTCAACTTGGATCCTTGTAACCATATCATCTCTGAATTAAAGAGAATTGGATAAGCTTCGCGTAGGAAGTAAGATCGTCCAAATCTTACTTACGGAACTCAAGATAAGACCCAAACAATGTAAGCAAATCGCTTAACCCACCAAATCCGAATTTTGCATCCAACTTCGCTCCTTCGTGGCCATGACTATAAACTTCAACCCCCATAGCTGGAAATCATCATCCATGGATCTCCCTCGTGGCCGCGGATACTATATTCAAATCTCCTTCGACCCCTCTGGCCGAAAACAGTTATTCACGGATCTCCTTCGTGGCCGTTGTTTGCAACTCCTCCGTGGCTATCCTTCAATTCTTGCGTCAAAGAACCTTCATCTTGACGAGACATCTCTTCCTCCTAAGATTATGATCTTGATCAGCACCCCTCCTTCTAGCGCCAATTTATTGATAGAGGAATTGGGTATCAATAAAGTTTGAGGTTCGTCGCAGGAATCAAGATCTACGATGGTGGTTCCTTGCCTAAAAAGTGCGCGGAGTATGGTGGTTGTGATGAATTAGGGGCTAAGATTGCTTAGGGTTGGTGGTGGCTCTCGCTTCCGACCCCTTGAAATTTGCCTACATATCCCTTTTTATAGGGAATCAAGCCCACGAGTTCTTGGGGAACAAGAAATCTAATGGGCTTAGACTTCTTATTCCTAGGCCTGGTAGAAGTCCTTCCAGAATCCATCTTCCGCTAACTTTAGGAATGTCCAACTATGAGGCCCAACCGCGAAGGCCCAAGGTTCGTTTGTAATCGCAGGACTTCACAGAGAATGCATCTCCCTACGCAAGGATAACATTCCGCTACAGCTATCTCCCTTGATTTACGAACGCAAGGATAACCACGGTTCACCCCAAATGTCAGACGCATCCCTGTCCCCCGAATGAGGATAACCCACCAGATAGTAGGAAAGGTGATCCCAAACTCTTGGGTGCAAAGTGCAGGATGACTCCAAAGTTCTCCAACGAGGACACCAGTTGAATACAAGAACATAGCTCCCAAAGCACACACCAATGGTAACCCCGCATCCCGAATGAGGACACCCGTTGAATACAGGAGAAGGCCTTCAATCAACAGGCATACCCCTGGAGTCCTTCAAGCTTTTCACGGACATCCCCCTCCTTGACCGACTCAAGGAGGGAATTCGTCAAAGAGTACATACAACAAATATGTTAGTGAAAATAATCATCCATTGCTCCTTTCATGTTTGCCTTGTCCTGAACTTATCCTTGTTTTTCTTGTCCTTGTTTTCCTTGTCCTAGGTGTGGACAAGTCTAACTATCCAAATGAATCCAAAAGTATGCATCTCCCTAGGCTAGGACGCGTCCTCACCCTGTGTAATACTCACATTCTCCCTTGTATTGTAATCCAAACACATAGATAATCCATATCCTGCATTTCATCTAATGAGAGCGCGTCCAACCACGAGGCGCGTCCTCACTCTACGGGGTGCACCCATTGCATCTTAGTTTTAAATGACTCATATTATTCACTTCACTTATGATTGGACGCGTCCTACCCTCGCGCGTTGCAGCCTAAAACCTAATTCTTCATTTTTTCCCCAATTCAATTCTAATTGACCCGTTTTTGACTCGAGATGATTCAATACCAAATTTTGGTTATAACATATTCTAGCGAATATATTTGAATTTCTCGTGGTGTAATAAAAAAAACATTCAATGTTCCGGGGTTCTGAAATGGTAGCACTTACGACTTGTAGATTCACACATAAAACACTCTCTGTGTGTGTGTATTTGCAGTTTAAAATTATAGTGAATGCAAATTGTTTGCGATATGAAGTGTTTTCTAGATTATGTAAAAAAGTCAAAACTTGGATTTAATATGTAAAACTATTTTAGTAGAAGCTGACACTGAATAAATTTAAGGTTATCAGATTGAATCTCCAAAGGTGAATGGTATATGCATACGTTCGGCATTTTGTTTAAAACCCTTTATTTTAGCTTAATTGATTGATACTTGAAAATGAATTGCCAATTAACAAAAGCCTGGTTCAATAAAAATTAATTTTAGTTGATTAGAAGATGTAGTGAATAATAGTATGTATAGGTGATAAATATAAAGTTGAAAAAGGGAGGGGTTCGAAAAGGGCGGGAAGCGGATGACCAAGCTGAAGGAGAGGGAAAAAAATAGGTCCGTCCTGGTTTGTAGGAAGGAAAATATGGACAAAAATAGAAAATTTTGAAAATTAATGTAATTTTTTTTCTCTCTCATACCTTTGAGAACCCTCCCAACTTGTTCCCTAATTCTTTCAGGTATGTAATGTCATGTCACCTCCTCCAATATTCGTATCTCTCTGTTCTAGCATGTTAATTAAACTTACTATCATATAATGTAATGAATTCGTTTCAGCCATATATGTATTTAGGAAATATTTTTCAAACAATGTAGCTCAGAGTGTGAAATTTGTCTATGCATATGCAAATTGTTGTGTGCAGTTCATTATCCTTGTTTATACCTCATGCTCATAAAAATGGATTAATTGTGATGGTACTGTTGAATTATATTACATGCATTCAAATCCCAAGCTTTGTAACATTATATGTGCATGCGTATTAAATGTGATTGCTTTTGTGTACCTAAAGGGCTATATATATATTTATATATGCTTTGTTTTGTTGTTTACAGGAGGACTGAATTAACTATACGTTGTGGTGAGCAGTTAGGGGAGAGCTGGTTGGGTTCTCCGGCTCTGCTCACGTCAAAATTTCATATAAATTGGGCCGGATTTGAAGCTGCTCCATGTTTTGTTAGTAGGATATACGAATGGCTTCATCTCCAGAAACTGCTCCCCCTAAAAAAACTTCAAACAATTCAACTACTTCACCACCTTCTGATAGTTCTAAATCAGCCTCCTCCTCCTCCTCCCCAACACCACCACCCACACCTTCGAGTGCTTCTCCACCACCAGATTCTAAGTCACCTCCTCCACCCTCATTGCAAAAATCCCCACCACCCCCTAATTCTCCTCCTCCTCCCCCTTCATCGCCACCTCCCTCTTCGCCTCCTCCTTCCTCACCGCCACCAGCTTCCCCTCCACCACGATCATCACCACCACCTCCGTCTCCAGCTTCCCCTCCACCACGATCATCACCACCACCGGATAAAAATGAGGGTTCCCCTCCTTCTCCAATGCCTCCACCACCTGATTCTGATACCAAATCCTCCCCTCCCCCACCACCTTCTGAAGATACCTCACAACCATCATCTTCATCCTCATTACCATCGACGCCTTCACCACCGCCTTCCTCTGGTAATGCTACACCAACACCGACAGCTGTGTTTTCTCCTCCGCCTTCAATCAATGCATTATCACCTTCAGGAGTTCCGAAGCTAGTGTCTCCACTTCCACCAACATCAACACCATCTAGCAATTCACTGTCAAGGTCTTCAGGGAGCTCATCGAATCATGTAGGAATTATTGCTGGAGGAGCCATTGGGAGTGCGCTAGTTCTTGCTGTTATGGTTGTTGTTCTACTATGCATATTGAAAAAGAGGAGAAGACCTTCCTATTATATTGAGACTGCTACAATGCCTTCTGCTGGAGGTATGCATATACACATATATAGATAACCAATTTACTTTTTCTTTTCCTTTTTGGTAATCACTAAGTTACTGATTACTGCTTATCAATATAATTTATTTACCGATTATTAGTTGATATATTGGTTTTGCTTTATAATTCCTACGTACCATCTCTGGTTATAATATGATTTATGCCAGTTGAACCATGATGTGGCCATATTTTTAAGACCTTCTATACGGGGTTAGAAGATTTTTATGTAATATTAACAATTTGTTTTTGTAAAAGCATTGATCATTAGGCTTTACAACTTTGAGAAACCTGAAAGAATGATAACATAAGTCTACAAAACTTTGGCCATATTTGGTGTTTGAATCTGAATTGACATATTCACAGGTGGGCATGGTGAATATATTATTAAGGTCCCACCACCCTCTGGAGTTATGGTGCCACCGCCTGCTGGATGGGGTCCAATATCTTCGAGCAGTAATCAGCCCAGTCCTGCATTTTCTGAACAACGCCAGCTACCTACACCCATGTCCCCAAACGTGAATCTAGGTAGGAGCCAGTTTTCTTACGATGAGCTAGCCACTGCAACTGGGGGATTTTCTCAGTCCAAAATATTAGGACAGGGTGGGTTTGGGTATGTGCACAAAGGTGTGTTGCCTAACGGACAAGAGGTAGCAGTGAAGAGCTTAAAGGCAGGAAGCGGGCAAGGTGAGAGGGAATTCCAGGCAGAAGTTGAGATTATAAGCCGCGTCCATCATCGTCATCTTGTGTCTCTTGTGGGATATTGTATAGCTGATGAGCAAAGAATGCTGGTCTACGAATTTGTTCCGAATTGCACCTTGGAATTCCATCTTCACGGTATGTTTTTCAGTACCGCGTTTATTAAACTTTTGGTATCCAGTATGAAAACTAGAAAATAAACTGGGGCTCATTTCGGCCACAATGCATATTCTTATAAGAAACCTTTAGATGGTATTGAGTATTGTAAAAAGTGATTGTGAATTTGGGTTTTGACAGGGAAAAGTCAGCCAGTAATGGATTGGACGACTAGGCTCCGTATTGCAGTGGGATCAGCCAAAGGACTTGCCTATCTTCATGAAGACTGTATGACATAAAGTGTCTCTCGATGTGGTTTAGTATGTTGCCGTTTTTTCTGTATTGTCTAAACTTAGGATTTGTAACTGCATGCAGGTCACCCAAAGATTATCCATCGTGATATCAAAGCGGCTAATATTCTCCTGGATAATAACTTTGAAGCTATGGTAACATATAACTAACACTTATTCCTTTACCCCTATTAATAATGAGGCACTATATATAGTCGTTGAAGATTTGGTGTTTCAATTTATTTTTTTGAAGGTGGCAGATTTCGGACTAGCTAAACTCTCTTCTGATAATATCACTCACGTCTCCACACGCGTGATGGGAACTTTTGGGTAAATTGCCAATCATAATTATAGTTTCATGTCTTCGATCACAGATCATTAGCATGGTTTTTTAATTTTTAATTGTGTAAATAAGGGCTGATAATTGTATTAAGTTAAATCAAATAGTGTATGTTTATAGAACAGTGTTTTCAAACTACAGCTGATAAGCAAAGAGATGCACTAAAAATGTTAGTTTATTTGATCAACAAAACAAAATATATATACATAGCCAACAGTCTGATGGAAGGTGGCTGAAAAATACGAACAAACAACTTTTTCTCCTACTACTCTACTACTGATTTATTCCACTAAACTTCTAAAACTTCTCCACTAACTAATGACCAGGTCCGCTAACAGACAACTTGGTTTACCGCAACAGAAACGTGGAAAAATAAATAAACAAATTACCAAAACAAGTTTTGATTAACCCAACAAGTTCCCCCTTAATCCAAACTTGTTTTGACAAGGTGCTTGACTCCAAATAACTTTCTCATGGATGCGAACTTTGCAATGGTCATGATGTCTGCTCGCTGATTTTCTGAACTGATATGCTTGATCACTATCTCTCCATTCTCAACACATTCACGGATGAAGTGGTAGCGAATGTCAATATGCTTACTTCGTCCGTGAAAAATGGGTTTTTTGCTAAGTCTATAGAAAATTTGTTGTCTATATAAAGGACAACTGGACTAATATAATCACCAGTTACTTGACTGAGTAGTTTCCTTAATCAAATCGCTTGACATGCTACAGCTGTGGCAGCCATAAACTTTGCCTCACAAGACGACAATGCCACACACTTTTGTTTTTGTGAAACCCAGGTTATAAGACTCTCATTTAGGTTGAAAACCATACCTCCACTGCTCTTTCGATCGTCTATATGGCTTGCAAGATCTCTGTCTGAGTACCCCGTTAGAATCGTGTTGTTGCTCTCCTTCATATATACCAAGCCATAATCCATCGTTCCCTTTATATAGCGGAGTATTCCATTTGTTGCATTCAGATGCATGGTGGTTGGCCTCTCCATGTATCTGCTCACTATACCAACCGAGAATGCGATGTCGGGGCGTGAATGGACTAAGTAACGTAATCTTCCAACCATCAAGGTAGTATCCACCTTTTTTTCTGACTCATCCTTCGAAATACATTCCTTAGGGTCCATAGGATATTTCGTTGGATTGCACTCCAACATGCCTGCCTTCTCCATTATTTTCTTGGCGTATGCCATTTGTTTTAGCTCGATATATCCTGGTCCTTGCTCGACTTCAATTCCTAGGTAGTATGAAAGTTTCCCTAGGTCGCTTATTTCAAATACCGAGCTCAAATGTTCCTTGAATTCCTTTGTACCATCTATACTTGTGCCCGTAATGAGCAGATCATCGATGTATACGGCTACAATCAGTGTTTCATCATTCTTTCTTTTACTGTAGACGGCATGCTCATAGGGACACCTCTCAAAACCGAGCTCTGCTAGACACTTGTTCAGTTTTGCATACCACGCCCGAGGGGCCTGACGTAGGACGTATAGGGCCTTCAACAATTTATACACGAACTGCTCCTGCCCTTTCTTGATAAACCCCTCTGGTTGAGTGATGTAAACATCTTCTTGGATTTCTCCGTTCAAGAACGCCGTGTTTACGTCCAAATGATGGACATCCCACCCTTGTTTAGCAGCCAATGCCAATAGCAGTCTCACAGTTTCAATCCGAGTGACTGGTGCAAATATTTCGTCAAAGTCGCCTCCTTGTCTCTGCACGTATCCTTCTGCTACGATTCTAGCCTTGTACTTGAGTATTTCACCATCTGATCTCTTCTTTAATTTGAAAATCCATTTCAAACCTATTGCATTTTGCCCAGGTGGTAACTTGGTTAATTTCCAAGTACCATTTTCTTCAAATGCTTCCATTTCACGTTCCATAGCTTTTCTTCAGTTGGATTCTTCGACTGCCTGATGATAGGTTGCTGGTTCTTCGATTCCCATGAGATACAGTTCATCATCTTCCAATTCAGCTTCTTCAGTGCGTCTATATATATCACTTGGACACTTGTACCTTGTAATCTCAGCTTCGTACTTAGAACTTGCCATATGAATGTTTGACTGCTGGGAATTTGGAGTATTTTCTGCATTGCTACTATCACTGTGGGGTGTGTCAGGCTCTTCCTCGATGCTGTCACTCCCAAAAGGTGTATTGGTCTGATCTCTCTTGCACTTTCTTCTTCATCCGTCGTATGCACGCCAGCTACAGTGAAGGTTTTGTAGTTTACATAATTCCTTTCTTCCTGCTGTTTCCACGACCAAGTCTTTGACTCCTCAAATATCACATCTCTGCTCACGTGTATTGATTTGTTCTCCGGATCATACAATTTAAAAGCTTTCGTCCCGGGTTCTTTTCCAAGATAGATAGTAGCCCTGCTTATATCGTCCAGTTTTTTTGTATGGGCACTTGGCACCTTCTTGTGTGCCAGACAACCAAAAATTCTGATGTGTCCCAGATGGGGCTTTTCGCCAGATCACGCCTCATACGGTATTTTTCTTGACACAGATCGTGTGGGGAGTCTATTTTGTACATATTCGGAATGGCGAATGACTTCTCTCCACAACAACAGAGGTAGTTCCTTTTATTCAAAAAGCTGCGAGCCATTTCCATAACCGTTCGATTCCGTCGTTCAACAACGCCGTTTTGTTGAGGTGAATAAGGAGCCGTGTAGTGTCTGATGATTCCAACCTCTTCAAAGTAAGATTTAAATTCCTTTGAGGTGAATTCTCCCCCTCTCAGTGTGAAATGCCGTTACTCTTTTGTCTGAGGACTTCTCGACTTGTACACGAAATTTTTTGAAAACTTCGAGTGCCTCGTCCTTGCCTTTCAACAAGTACACCCACATGACTCTACTATAGTCATCTACTAGTAATAGAAAGTACCTGGTTCCAGCAGCAGTGGTGGGTGCAATGGGGCCATGAATATCACCATGCACCAACTCCAATATTTGTTTAGTACTGTAAGTAGCCTGAGTTGGGGATTGTTTCCTCGTTTGTTTCGACATGAGGCACCCGCTACAGACTTCCCAGGGTTGAGTGATGTGTGGCAGACCTCGTGCCATATCAGCTGCTGACATTAGAGTTAAGGCCTTGAAATTAACATGCCCTAACCGTGAGTGCCAAAGCCATGTAGATTCATCAGACTTAGCCATCAAACAGTTTTGTTGGTTATTTTCAAGAATAATTTTATATAACTTGTACACAGAACTTTTTACTTTCATAAACAAGTGTCCCTTAATTTCATATACCCACAGAAGATCTCCATTAAGAATAACTTTATAACCATCTTCTGATAATTGGCCGAGGCTAATAATATTAGTACATAAAGTAGGGATGTAATATACCTCTTTCAGCACACGATCTTCTCCATTCTTGCACCTAGAATAATCGAGCTTTTTCCTTTTATATGAACCACAAAACCATCGTCGAACTTTACCTGTCCTGAGACTCTTTCGTCTAACTCTGCAAATTTCGTGCATTTCCCTGACATTTGGTTGCTTGCACCATTGTCACGGTACCACAGGTTCGATTCAATATGCTTTCCTTCACCAACAGTATTCAATATTGGTACCACCTTCTCTTCATTCAGCAGCATAACAGTTTCATCTTTTTCGGTTAGTAGTAACGCTGGTTCATCATCCTGCATTTGCACCATATTGACCTCTTCCTTTTCATCCTTATCACGTCTCGGCTTACGACACTCAGATGCATAGTGTTCGTAAGCATCGCAGTTAAAACATCTAATTCTACTTTTGTCACGGCTTGTACGTCCTCCATCTCTACTACGATAATCATTCGTCCCTCTTCGAGTTCTCTGTCCCCCATTATTTTTTCTCTTTAACCATTCCTCTCTAGTTAGGAGGAGTTTGCCTTCATCTTTTTCTCTCTTTGACCTTTTTTCTTCGGTAAGAAGCAACTGGCCACCAGTGTTTTCAGGTTGACCTCGCATCCTTTCTTCATGTGCTTTGAGTGTGCCTACTGTTTCCTCGATTGTCATGAATTCCAATTCCCTAAATTGTTCAATGGTAGATGCCATTTGTAAGAATTTGGAAGGGACAACTCTGAGTAGCTTCTTCACCACGTAAGACTCATCAATCTCTTCTCCTTATTCCCTCATATTTGCCACCGGCCCATTGATCTTCATATAGAAATCGTCTAGTGATTCTGTGTCCTTCATAATCAGTGACTCGAATTCTGCCTTCAGTGTTTGGACCTTGGCCTTCTTCACACGGTCAGCCCCCTGGCACATGGTTTTTATGCCTTCCCAAACTTCTCTCGCCATCTTCGTTTTAGCGAGTGAAAGTATGATATCTTCCGGTATCCCTTGATAGATTGCAGCCAGAGCAATCTTGTCAATTCTGTCCTCGATCACTTTCTTTGGGTCCTTAGGCTCCACTACAGTCCACACCCCGTGAGCTTGCATGTATACTTTCTTCTTAATCGACCATATTGTGTAGTTTCCCCTCGTCAGCATGGGATAGCTCAAAGTTACGTTCTCTTCTTTACTTTTATCAGTTTCTATTGTTGCCAACCTAGGCATGTATTTTGGCATCCACTATTCGACCTTAGCTCTGATACCAAATTATTGTATTAGTTTAAATCAAATAATGTATGTTTATAGAACAGTGTTTTCAAACTACAGTTGATAAGCAAAGAGATGCACTAAAAACGTTAGTTTATTTGATCAACAAAACAAAATATACATAGCCAACAGTCTGATGGAAGGTGGCTGAAAAATAGGAACAAACAACTTCTTCTCCTAATTATACTCTACTACTGATTTATTCCACTAAACTCCTAAGACTTCTCCACTAACTAATGACGAGTTCTGCTAACAGACAACTTGCTTTACAGCAACAGAAACGTGGAAAAACAAATAAACAAATTAACCAAAACAAGTTTTGATTAACCCAACACTGATCACATATGGTCTGGACATATTGCAGGTACTTGGCTCCAGAATATGCGTCAAGTGGGAAGCTGACAGAGAAGTCTGATGTTTTCTCGTTTGGTGTCATGCTCTTAGAACTTATAACTGGAAGGAGACCCCTTGATTCCACCAGTAAATTAATGGAAGACAGTTTAGTCGATTGGGTATGAATAACTAACTAAATTAAGTAGAGTTCTGTTAAGTTTTATTATTGTATTTATTGAATGTGTATGCAATAATTTCTTTTAATATAGAGAGACAATACATCTCCTATTGGACATTTAAACCCTTTCGATGGATCACTGCAGGCAAGGCCACTCATGTCAAAAGCAATCGAAAGTGGCAATTATGGTGAATTAGTCGACCCCCGCTTGGAAGGTAACTATGTTCCTCAGGAATTGGCACGTATGGTGTCCATAGCAGCCTCCAGCATTCGTCATTCTGCAAGAATGCGCCCAAGGATGAGCCAGGTAATTTAGTACACCTTATTTTGGTTTGGTTATCCTTGATTATGACTATCAGATCTTCTTAATCAAATGATCAGGAACATTAGATCCAAATATTAAAAGAAGGTCTAGGTTCGAATAATATTTAATATTTATTCACAAGAAAAAGAATTTAAAAATAATTTATTAAACTATACTAGATAGGAGCCTTAAAATACCTGTTGAACGCTTTATTTGAAATATTAACAACTCAAAATGACGGAGCTAGTACTATTTTATTTTAGTTAGAAATTGTCCACATTCAAATTAAAGTTCTCATAATGAAGGTTATAATTTTATATTAATTAATTTGAATATTTTATTAAATTTCTAAATGTTATATAATGAAAAAAATATAAAGTAGAAATGGAGACCTATGCATAGCCGCTGGTTGTGAAGCTGGTAATAATAATAAAGACTCGTGCATCACACGGATTGTAAGTTAGCACATATTGAGACTAGATGGTTGTGTTGAGCCTTAAATTGTAGTTCTTTTTTATATATACTGAAAACAGATTGTGCGTACACTGGAAGGTGAGCAGTTATCACTAGATGACCAAAATTCAAAACCAGGCCAAAGTGCTGCATTTGGAGTAACGCAGGCTTACGATACAAATGTATACAATGCTGATATGATGAAATTTAAAAAGATGGTAATGAGCAGCCAAGAATTTGTTTCCAGCGAATTTGGAGATAGTACAAGTGAGTATGGCCGTCTTTCGACAAGCACTGATTCAGATGCAAATTATAATTCTGATGATGCACAGAAAGTGTAGAGAGATGAAAAGGTGAAGTTTGCCTTGAAGCCCAGCATGCGGAAATGCTTATTATAGTGGGGGTCAACATGCCTTCATAGAGGTGGTGACCAAAATATAACGTACATGGTATGTCCTCCTTTTGGTACAAGATGGAGTGATAAATTTAGCAAACTTGAACAAATAAGTGAGGAAGGAATGAAGTTGAGATGCACCATTTGGGGTGTGTGTAAAGTGACAAACTCTATGTAAACTCATCTGTATGTGGAGTGTATCTATGATCATAATTTGATTAACTGAAAGATATGTTAGAGATTTCAAATCTTGTTCAGGAGTGTTCGATCTCCTTCAATAAAATAAATAGAACTTATCCCATCATCAATCTCGTTCTCGCTATGCGTGGCCAATCTTTACTACATCACAAAATAAAAATTTACAACTCTAGAGCAGTACTAAATATGGATATAAAAAAAACTTTATACATGTTTTTAAATATCGATGTTGTAATATTTACTATATAACATTGTTAATGAAAAGTGAATAATCAATTAAAGTAACTGCGATATACACATTTAAAAAGAAAAAAGTCGGTTTAAAAATTTGGTTTAATTTTGATCTATCTTATGTCGTTCTAAAATTTGAGGTAGAGGGAGGGGGAGGGGTGAGAATCTAAGTGCTGATATTGCCGGATAATTTTCCAATAAGACGGAAAGCAGCATCAGACTTGGTTAAAGCATCTTGGATGGCGTTTAACATGTCTTCCATTTTGCACTATACTAGACATTTTGAGATAAGAATAGTTAATTAAAATCATCAACCATTATTACAAGTTTCGTAGTCAGAAGGAACCAAAAGAACAAGAGTGAAGCTCGCATCCTGTAACATCGATATTAACCAACTCAGTTTCCAAGGAAGTTTAGAATGCTAATGCCCTCTCCACCGAATTTCAACTAATTATTCTACGGTTTTTCGGCTCTAAACTAAAAACTTAATCAGGGTGCAAGACATTCAAGTTCCATTTATTCTTCTTGAGGATTTTTACGACCATCTGCTTTGTGAGGCCAATACTGAACTTGTGGAATCGCATATTTCCCCATTCTTGGTGTATTTATAATCTTTGCATCCATTATAGACATCATTTGAGGTATAGACATGCCTCCAGAAATGACAATCTCTGCCGAAATTAAAACATTAGAACATAGTAAACATACCATTATCATTTATTTGTCTAATTGATGATAGAGTCGAGTCAGTGAAAAACGTACCAATCCCTTCGCTTACTGAGATATGAGGCCTTATGATTTCTTTTTAGTTGACAAGAAATATATCTCCAAGATAGAGGTGGTTCGTAGGCACATAAACACAACAGAGCCCTGCGTTGGAATATAGGCTCCGCTTGGGAGTGCTGTTGAAAACTACCGTACAGTGAGAAAAAGTGTTGTAAGGAAAATTAAATGACTGTTTGGTTATTTTTTTAAATTTATGCATATATTGAGATATAATATATAAAATAATATTGTTGAGAATGTTTGATGGTGAAACTGATAGCTATTTCTTGCAAAACCTGAAAACAGCTTTTTCCAAAAACACGGGTGACATGTTTTTGCTAACAGCATATTTTAGACCAAAAACGTTTTTTCAGACAACAATTTTTAGAATCTACTAAACACATTTCTGACAATTTTTCACCAAAAAACTGTTGTAACTGTCTGCAACAGCAATACCATACGGGGCCATAGTCTAAACTAAATTAAATGTGTCTGTGGCACTTAGCTGTTGATTAGTGGTATTTGATTTGGTCTTATGATTTGATTGAATAAGTGATCCTATTTTATAGGAGCAATAGCATAATTTAGGATGTCAAGTAGAAGTAATTTCCTATATATCTCGTTGTATGAAACCTAGAGATAATTAGCAGAATTCATTTTGTTAGTACATCTTTTGTTTCTCTCTCTCAGTTTACATATATGCGTTTCATTTAAGAACAAAGGCTTAAAACCCTACAAAGATAATTAGCAGAATTCATTTTGTTAGTACATCTTTTGTTTCTCTCTCAGTTTATATATATACGTTTCATTCAAAAACAAAGGCTTAAAACCCTACAGTGGTATCAGATCCACACTATGTGGATGCCAAAGTACATGTCAAAGAAAGAAACGATGGAGACAACAAAAAGCAAAGACGGAACCATAGGTCTGAGTTACCCGATGTTAACAAGAAGCAACTATACAGCGTGGTCAATAAAGATGAAAGTGTTTATGCAAGCACATGGAATATGGAAAGTGGTGGATCCTAAAGACCCAAAGGATGATATCGATGAAAAAATAGATAAAATGGCGTTGACAGCGATCTACCAGAGCATTCCTGAAGACATGTTATTAACATTCGCAGAAAAGCAAACAACCAAGGAGGCATGGGATGCGTTGAAAGTTTTATGCTTAGGAGCAGATCGGGTTAAGAAGGCAAAGATTCAGACACTAAAGACCGAGTTTGAGTCCTTGAGCATGAAAGAATCGAAACTGATAGATGATTTATGCATGAGGTTAAATGGCCTAGTAACAAATATCCATACTGTAACACCCCCAAATCCGGGGTCGGGGATTCGGGTTGTCACGAGTTCCATTTCCCTTATCAATACTTAATCTTAACAGTCAACCAACTACTGCGTACTGTGACCCCACAATACACACACACACCACAAGTTATAGTCTCAGAGATAAATACAAAAATAACACAAGTCATTTTATTCCACAATTATAAACCATTTGACCATAAAAAGGGTTTCTAAATAGTTTACATTTCCTTGCCATTATTACAATTCATAAATATACATAAGTCCGGTACAACAAAAGTTGAAAGCCTAGCCTATTGGTAGTTCCTACCTCAGCTACAACGGCGTCAACGCCTACAGGAAACTGCGGAACGTTTCCTATCCGCTCACGAATTGGGAGCTTGGTCCTGTTCATCTTGTCTATCTGTTGTTGTGTGATGAAAGAAGAAAGTAAGGGCGAGCAACAAGCCCACCGAAATGATATGTATAATAATTAACAATATATGAGCATTCTCATAGTACTCATGAAAGTCTTGGTCAAAAGAAATGTACCAAGTTTGATATCTTAATGCGATGAAGTCGCAAAATATTCAGTATATATACATATATACTTTTCAAAATCTTGGAAGTCCTCTTCCATGCATAATACACACAGAGTTCCAGTGTATAACTGTATAAAAATATCGTTGCAAGGTGATCTCATATATCTAACCTTGTCTCAACGTTTTTCTGAAAATTTTTGTCATGCATCAGATAATCATTAACCAGATATAAGTTAAAAAGATGAAGTTACAAGATACCCCTATATACTTATATCTTTTACAAATACTACTTGAACTACCACCGTTCAAGTTATAATAGTTTCAAAAGTTCATCACATAGATGAGACTACAAGATAAGATTTGAATATATTCAATCTTTGAATATCATTATAAATAATGAAGTTACGAGATACTTCATTAAGTCCCGATATATATATATATACACCTATATATATACATTTCATACACTCCTTGAAAACCTCTGTTATAAAAATTATAAACAGAGTTGCAATATCCAATGAATTTGGAAGGGAGAAAACCTTGGCATAAACCTGATATCTTGCTGATCAGGCAAAGATACCAATAAGTAACTTTTTCTACTGTAGATGGATGAATTCTTCGCCGGTCATCACCCTGGCTGCATTAGGACCTCGCACTAGACCGTTACCCGGCTACTCACGCGTGGATGACTGTCACCCAGCCTCTTACACCTTCATAGACCGTACCCCGGCCTGTCGCTTATGCCGACTCAATCAGATGGACTTAATTCCCGAACATTGGGCAAGTAATCAAATTGTTTTCTCAAAACAGCAACCATGTTGCGAATATAAAATACACCACAGAGCCGAATCCCTTAGATTTTTGAGCGAGTATTCAAGTCCCCTTTGAAAGGAAGCGCTTAAATTTGAAAACGAGTTTTGGGATACTCTCTAACTTTTAAAATCATTTTGAAGTCTCGAAAATATTTTTAAGAATGTTTGGAGTAATGCTGATTTAATAAAATAAATCAGTCCCAATATATTAGAAAATATCTGAATATTATTATTTAAATAATATTCCCATAAAGAGTAATCCTTATAAAAATAATTTGAAGTAGAAGTTTTAAAACTCATACTTGAAATGAATATTAATTAACCAAAGATATACTTATACGAAAGTACTATCTTTATTTGAATAATCGAAAATAAGTTTGATTATCGAAACATTATTCTTTAATAAAATAAAGAATGTTATTTAATAAATAAGCGGAGTCATAAGTCCTCAAATGAATATTCAAAATAATATTCATTAAATAAAATAAACGGAGTCATAAGTCCTCGAATGAATATTCAACTAATAATATTCATTAAATAAAATAAACGGAGTCATAAGTCCTCGAATGAATATTTAACTAATAATATTCATTAAATAAAATGAAGTTATCGAATAACCCTTATTCGATTAATAGTTTTGAAAACTATATCCATATATATATATAAAAAAATGAATATATATATATATATTGTACTCGGGAACATCGACTCCCGGTTTAGAAAAATGTTCACCTTTGGGTCCCCTATACTAAGGGTATACGCAACTACTGCCTATCTCTAACATAGGTATTATGCAACTATAAGCATTTGAATGAACAGATATATATCAAGATTACGAAACAGACATGCATATATACCATATCACATGCTCCAATATATTGCAAGATTTGCTAATTAATCATCATGCATCTATCACAAGATAATGCATATACATATGTATACATCACAACAACAGTATAACAGGTAGAAAACTTGCCTGAGTGTTCCGGGGTAGACTTAAGCTTAGAGTGGGTCCGATAACCTATGAACAACAACATAAGTCGGAATTAAACCCTGGTCGCTTAAGAAACTAGACTTTAACCAATTGAACCCTAACGTTCACTTATGGTAACTTATACGCTTAACGAATCACATAAGTCATTCGAGTACCCTCGGCTCCACCATTTTTAATAAATTAACCATTAAGAATTTTAAGGCGATTCTTTCGCGAGTACTTTACCAACTGCCTAATCCACTTTACATAATTGTTTCATACTCCAATTAGTCATTTAAGGGCCTTAACCAAGGTTTCAAAGTAAGGCGAGGGGTAATGGTTCGTTCGCGAAACGCCGTTACTTAAAACGGTCGTTTCTCCTAAACCGTACATCGGATTCAAGCGAACCACATATCAAAACGAAGCTTACGACATAATCTAACTAAACATGGAAAAGTCACAGATTCAATAGTTAGCTCTCTGTCCCGAACACTAAGAACAAGCAGTTGTATGAAATTGGGCATTACGACGGCTATGTTTACGCGATTGCCAAGTTTTAAACCACTCCAAACAACCACCATTCAACTCACAACCAACAATACAACCAACCCTCATCCAAACCTTACTACATCAGTCCCCAAACCTCAAGATTTTCCAATTTATACAACCCCACACATGAACTACTAGCTATACTTAAGTTTCATTAACTATAAACAAGATTTCAACATCCAAATCACTACAAATCCAATCCAAACTCTAAACACATAAGCATCATGCTTCTCATTTACTATAACCATCAAAACCATCTTAATACTCAAATTAAAGTTAGGGTTTGGAGGTGTTATACCTTCCTTGGAGTGATTAGAGTAGCTAGGAAGTCTTAGGGAGCCTCCTACAAGCTTGATCTTTCCAAAGAAATCAAGAACTCAAAGTTAGGTTTTGAAGTTTCTAAAAGTCAGATTGAAAGAACTGTCAAAACGAGGGTCTTACCATGCTTATTTGGACGAGACTTGTGAACAAGAGTTGTAGGCCATCTCAATACCTTTCCAAAGAGCTATAGAACATACTATTTCAGTGAGTATTGAAGGAGATATGGTAGTTTGAAGTTGCTGCTCTGGTTTTGGCCGAGAGCTTTTGTTCTTGGAAAGCAAAAGGCAACTTCTAATTTGTGTTTTGTGATTTGTTTTGCCTTGGCTTGGTTGCTACCTTTTGGTTTGATCAATTACTTTTAACCATGGTGAATTTTGTGTGGTTTAGAATCAACCAACACTTCCTTCCCTTTTTGTCATGCTCATGTCATCATCTTATGTCATCATCCCACACTTGTCCTCTTCTTGTTGGTGAGATGACATCACCCTCCACTAACTCTTTGATTAACTCCTAATCACTTGGCTAATGACCGCTGATCTATTATACAATTCGCTTAACTTTCGTTCTCGTTTATCGTTTGAGGGATCATATCTGGGATCTTATTACTTGGGTTCCCTTAACCTTTCTCAATACATTATATTCCTTTTATTGTAACACCCCCAAATCCGGGGTCGGGGATCCGGGTTGTCATGAGTTCCATTTCCCTTAACAACACCCAATCTTAATAAATAATCAACTACTCTGTATTGTGACCCCACAATAAACACACACACCACAAGTTATAGTCTCAGAGATGAATATCCAAAAATAATCACAAGTCGTTTTATTCCACAATTATATGCCAATACACCTTAAACAGGTTTCTGAATAAATTTACATTTCTTTGCCATTATTACAATTCATAAATATACATAATCTGATACATCAAAAGTTGAAAGCCTAGCCTATTGGTAGTTCCTACCTCAGCTATGGCGGCATCAGTGCTTCTAGAAAACTACGGAACGTCTCCTAACCTCTTGCGAATCGGGAGCTTGGTCCGGTTCATCTTGTCTATCTGATGTTGTGTGATGAAAGAAGAAAGCAAGGGTGAGCAGCAAGCCCACCAAAATAATATGTATAATGATTAACAATATATGAGCCTTCTTATAGTACTCATGAAAGTCTTGGTCAAAAGAAATGAACCAAGTTGATATCTTAATGCGATGAAGTCGCAAAATATTCAGTATATATATATATATATACATATATACTTTTCAAAATATTGGAAGTCCTCTTCCATGCACAATATACACAAAGTCCCAGTGTATAACTGTATAAAAAAAAATATCGTTGCAAGGTGATCTCATATATCTAACCTTGTCTCAACGTTTTTCTGAAAATCTTTGTCATTCATAAGACAATTATTAATTAGATATAAGTTTAAAAGATGAAGTTACAAGATATCCCAATATACTTATATCTTTCCCAAATACTACTTGAACTACCACCGTTCAAGTTATAATTAGCTTCAAAAGTTCATTACATAGATGAGACTATAAGGCGAGATTTGAATAGATTAAATCTTTAAAATATTATCAAAATAAAATGAAGTTACGAGATACTTCATTTGATGTAAACATCATTTTGAAAACTTGACCCTGCCAACACTCAACAATCGCCCAACCGTAGCCTTTCTATCGAAGTGCTCTGGGTAGTGTTGCAGAAATTATCCAATTGGATGATGAACTCATTACGGGAGTTTGCCGCGCCAGGAAGACCACTTACGATGATCAGTCGTAGTAGTACAACCCCACCATTTTCTACATGTAGAGGAGAACCTGTCAGATTTACTTGTCAACCGAACACTGAACTCCTAAGGAATGGACCGCCTTAGCGGAACTTCCAGGCCATTTGGGCCAATATAATAAGGCTGGGCCGGCGCTACTCGGCCACTTACGCCACTCCTAGTTCAGATGAAATCCATGACTCTGAAACGTAAAGTTTGTCCCCACTTTCCCCAAGTAGAAACTTGTTGATACGGCTCCACCAAGAAGTCGTATCTATTTGGAAAGGAGAACTCACCGATATTTCCCAGGCGATGCCTGTTAATGGATTAACTTGTTCCAAGAATTTTACTTCCCGAGTGTTGGGTAAGTAATCAATTCATTTATCAAAACAACAACCTTGTTGCGAATATAAAACACACCACAGAGCCGGATCCCTCAGATTTTGAGCGAGTATTTAAATCCCCTTCGAAAGGAGGATCTTAAAAAAATGAGTTTTGGGATCCGCTCTAACTTTTAAAAAAATCATTTTGAAGACTCGCAAAACATTTTTAAGAATGTTTGGAGTGAAGCTGATTTAATGAAGTAAATCAGTCCCCAGAATATTTAGAAAATGTCTGAATATTATTATTTAAATAATATTCCCATAAAGAATAATCTTTTTAAAATAATTGAAGTAGAAGTATTAAAACTTATACTTGAAATGAATAGCAAATAATCAAAGATATACTTATACGAAAGTAATATCTTTATTTGAATAATCGAAAATAAGTTTGATTATTTACACCTTATTCTTTAATAAAATAAAGAACAAATCTCAGCAAATAATCGGAGTCATAGATCCTCAAATGAATATTCAAAAATATTCATTAAATAATATAAACTGAGTCATAAGCCCTCGAATGAATATTCAAAATAATATTCATTTAATATAAAATAAAAGGAGTCATAAGTCCTCGAATGAATATTCGAAATAATATTCAATAATAAAATAAGGAGTCATAAGTCCTCGGATGAATATTCAAAATAATATTCATTTAATATAAAATGAAAGGAGTCATAAATCCTCGAATGAATATTCGAAATAATATTCAATAATAAAATAAAGGAGTCATAAGTCCTCGGACGAATATTCAAAATAATATTCAATAATAAAATAAAGTTAAAGTTATCGAATAAACCTTATTCGATTAATAGTTTTGAAAACTATGACCATATATATATATAAGTATAAATAAATATATATATATATATATATATATATATTTATATCCATATATACAAAATCTACTCGGGATCCTCGACTCCCGGTTTTAGAAATATTTTCACCTTTGGGTCCCTGTACTAAGGGTATATGCAAATTACCGCTATCCTCTAGCATAGGTATTATCAACTGAATCAATAGATATATATATATATGGAAAGAATGCGAAACAGGCATGCATATATACCATATCAGCATGCTCCAATATATCGCAAAATTTGCTAATAACAATCATGCACTATCACAAGATAATGCATATACATATATTTACATCACAACAACAGTATATCGGGTAGAAAACTTGCCTGAGCGACTGGGGGTTACGAATGGCTCGGGATGAGTCTGGTAACCTATAAACAACAAGTAAGTTGGAATTAAACCAAAGTCACTTATAAATCTATACTCTAACCAACTCAGACTCTAACGCTCGTTTTGCGCTTACTGATTCTCTTAAGTCACTCGAGTACCCTCGGCTCCACCATTTTTAATAATTTAACCTTTACGAGTTTTAAGGCGATTCCTTCGCGAGTGTCTTACCAACTGCCTAACACACTTACCATAAATGTTTCATGCATTAATTAACCCTTTTTGGTCTTTAACCTATGTTTCAAAGTAAGGCGAGGGGAAAAGTTTCGTTCGCGAAACGCCGTTACTTGAAACGGTCGTTTCTCCTAAACCGTGCATCGGAATCGAACGAACTACATATCAAAACGAAGCTCGTAACATGAGCTATCTAAACATGGCAGTGATCATAATCTAGCAGGGGGTTCTCGGGTCCTAATTTTATGCACAAAAACAGTCCAAAGAAAATTGGACGTTACGACGGCTATGTTTACGCGATTACCAATGTTTAAACTACTCCAATTAACCACCAACCAACTCATAACCATCAATACAACAAAACTTCACCTAAACCATACCACATCAGTCCATAATCTCCAAGGTTTTCAACTCAAACAACCACAATCAAGACCTATGAACTATAATCAAGCTTCAATTACCAAAAACACTTCCAAATCAAACCAAACTACTAATAATCACAATCCATGCTTCTCATTTCACAACACCAACCATTAAACTTACTAACAAATAAAGTAAAGGCTAGGGTTTGAAGTTTATACCTTCCTTGGGAGGTGTTAAGTTGCTAGGAAGCCTTAGGGAGCCTCCTACAAGCTTGATCTTTCCAAAGAAATCAAGAACACAAAGTTAGGCTTTGAAGTTTCTAAAAGTCCGATTTAAAGAAATGTAAAAATGAGGGTCTTACCATGATTATTTGGACGAGACTTGTGAACAAGAGTTGTAGGCCATCTCAATACCTTTCCAATGAGCTATAGAACACAATATTTGAGTGAGAAATGAAGGAGATACAGCAGTTTTAGTGTTCTGATCTGTTTTGGCCGAGAGCATGAAGAACAATGCCTTGGTTTCTTTTTGATTTTGATGAAAAATGATTTGCTTGGCTTGGTTGGTTTGATTTTTGTGTTTGTTTTAGTAAATTACCTAGTTGCCCTTGATTTTGTGTGGTTAAAAAGCCACCACATCTCCTTCCTTCCCATGTCATGCTTGTGTCATCCTCATGATGTCATCCTCCCCTCCTTGTCCTCTTCTCATTGGTTGGGTGACATCATCCTCTCTAATCCCTTTGATTAACTTCCTAATTGTTTGCCTAATGACCGCTGATCTGTTATACGGTTCGCTTAACTTTCGTTTTCGTTTATCGTTTGAAGGATCATACCCGGGATCTTATTACTTAGGTTCCCTTAACCTTTCTCAATATATTATATTCCTTTTATGATCCTCTCCTATAATCCTTTAATTTAAATCCTTTTTATCCTGTTACCTTTTTCTCAAATCTTTCCGTATCTAGTGTATTTCCGGGAAAAATCAAAGTGTTCGGATTTGGATTCTGACGATCTTTACCTACACTTATATCCCATATAAAGTACTAATAAAATCTCAGAATATCCATATCAGAACCCCTACATAGTGTGGCATGAAAAGTTTTCTCATTCAGCAAAAACACTATTCATAAGGGTTTCAAAAATTTCCCAAAAATTGGAGTTATTACAGTCTCCCCTCCTTAAAAGGATTCCGTCCCGGAATCAGATAGAAAATGAATAGGGATACTCTCTTAGCATTGCACTTTCTAACTCTCGAGTAAATTTTCCCACATTGTGGTTCTACCATCAAACTCTTACTAGTTTGATAACCCTTCTCCTAAGCACTCGTTCCTTTTTACTCTATACCCTTCCTGGTTGCTCCATATAGGTTACGTCTGGTTGCATGTCTATGCGCTCATATGCCCCTATTTGTCTGGCATCCGAATTACACTTCCTTAACATTGATACGTGGAACACGTTATGAACTTGCTACAGGTTCGGGGGTAGGGCTAGCTCATATGCTAACTTCCCAAACGTCTTAATATATCCAAGGGTCCAACAAATTGTAGACTTAGCTTTCCTTTCTTTCCGAACCTCATCAATCCTTTTTCAAGGGTTTCCAAGGGGATACCTATAACATTACTAGGCCCCCTATTTCATACTCTTTGTCCTTTTTGAGTCAAATCAGCATACCTCTTATGTCCATCTTGGGTTACTACCAGCCGTCCTCTGATTAGATCTATTATATCCCTGGTCCTTTGGACTACTGCGGGTCCGAGCATCTTGCGCTCTACAACTTCATCCTAACATAAGGGAGATCGACATTATCTTCCCTCAAGGATCTCATAAGGTGACACCTCGATAATGACATATGATCTATTGTCGTGATATAACTAAATCCGCGTTAAGTGATCATTCCAAATTTTTTTCAAGTCTATTGCACAGACTCTCATTATAGCGTTTAGCATTAGAGCTTTTGCTTCTCAATACCCATTCTTTTCGAGTTCGTAATCGCTACTACCTTCCGTTCCTAATATTATACTGGTTATACTTTTGCTCGTTAGCGTTCTATAACCTTTTAATAACCACGTCAACCTTAGTATTACGAATGTGTTCCCATTCTGAATACCACCATAACTTTACTACTCCTTTTTCAGCTGTTTCTATTTTCGAAAGCTTAATCCTTCATATAGAAGTAAAAGAATTTATTGAGAGATCACTATGATCATGAACACTTGTTATCTCGCATAGTTAGTACAGAAGGTGGCCAGCCTTTAGTACTTGACAAGCAATTAAACAATAGTTGGTATCCTACTAGGCTTCTATCACACAGATAGACAGTCATTCGGCAATACCTCCCCTTCTGGAAGGGTTGTTCTTCTCAACTTACATGAAATGAAAAGAAGAGAAAAGAACGAACTGAAGAGAATTGTATATATAAAAAAATATACTGCCACAAAATATCTGGCTTGGAACCTACCTCTGAACTATAGAGGTTTGTCATAGGAGAACAAAACATATACGTATTTATATCAGCATCAAGTATTATAGCATCGTATTTCCCATGCCTAAATATTTCTATTCCGTCCATCATTCTATGGACCCATGCTCTTCCTCGAGCTTATACACAATCACCTTTGAAACTCCCTCGATTTCGAAAATCGAACCTGGGATCTCATTTTAGACATCACCGTTACTAGAGTTCTATGCTTGCACCGCAACCTTCCTCATATAGTAATACGACTCTCTTTTCATAAGAGGGAATAAATATTCAATAGGTAGATACTCTACTTAATTAGTGTATCAATGATAACTTATACACTACCACGACCCGTTTAGTGGTACTCAATCTCAACATCCATTCCAATACAACTCTCACGGTTGTAATCAGCTCGTTACTCGCAGAATCATTGCTGCCTTACTATGGTCCACCACTGACCCACTGTCATCATTCACTTTCCATGAAATCTTAATAGCTAACCATACGGAGTCCATACATGTCATATCAAATCCTTCTAAGGAGGTAACATAATCACCATTTCTGATTCATGAAGAACACTCCTGATCTCAAAGGTTCGTTTAGTCCTTTTGAAACATGGTCCAGGCTCATTCTCAAGATAGTACCTTCTAAGATAGATAGCCCGCTCATGGCGATTACACGAATTAAACCTTTACCAACTACTATTACGGCTGGGTATTGCACAGTCATCAGAAGGAATGTCAATCTTCCAAACCATAATACAACCTTCACAGTTTTAACCATCATCACTGTATTCTTTTGGCACAAGCGCCTATAATTATCCTCTTACCTTTAAAGTGTCGGCCACCTCTTTGGCCTTTCCTGATAGTAAAATTTCCTTACAGTCAATGTCACTTTAACCATCTCCAAATAAATTTTCTACCTTATTTCAATCACAGCTTATGTGAAAATGCTTTCCTTAAAATCTGATGAGTAAAAAAAAAATCACCATTTTTCCATAAGTTATTGCCTCAGTCTTTAGAGGTTAATCACTGTCATGACTGACTCTCAATCATAATTAGAACATCTTTTATCTTAAGTCCTAATTGCCCTGAATAATTTCGACCATTACTGGTTCGATCCATACTTTCTCGTGGTTTAACACGTGCCCCACTTGGCAACATTATAATTACGTCATATTTCCTTTATCAACATTTCTATTCTTGAAAATTTTGAATATTACCTTTCTCCTTGTAAAACCTCTAAGGTTATCCTTCAATCGTTCCTCCTGTATTCCCTAGATACAGGGCATATTAAAATACCATTTACTATTACTAGAACCATTGTCTATATACTTCTGAAAAATTTCTCCACTGATTCTTAAAGGTTGTTGCTACATTAACCCTTTCCAAATCATACTGTCAAAACTCATACTGTCCCTATTAAGGGTGAAATTCCAACCTTTATGCATTCCTCTAGGATTCATTTTAAGTTACCGATGTTATATCCTTAATTCCACCTTTAAAAGGTACATGCATCCTTCCATGGATAAATCAAGTCATATATCCCTGATAAGGGTGTCTTATTCAATCATTCCCACCTCGATAGTCTATACCTAACTTCATAATAGCATCCTTATTCAAATTGAGGTCAATCCATATGGCCTCCAAAAGATAACAATGGTCATCCACTTTTCTTTCTTGATTTGGTAATGATAACATGGATGTTCTGGAAGATATTGGTCATGTTCAACGTGAACTTCTTCTTAATAATTCCTTATTTACTTTTGTTGTTTATCTCAACAGTCATCTCAATGTTGGGATATCTTTCATATCTGGCGTCTCCCTTTCTGGGTATCATGCCACCGGTCTTACACTTTACCTTCTTGAAGGTCACTTCCTTCACCAAATTTTCTTAATTTCTTACTTTCTTGTCTCCTCAGTCTATCCGCGTCTCATTATTTATCCTTCGAATTATCTCAAGGTTTCCTCGAATCTTCCCAACTTACAGGGGATAAAATATATGTATCTCTTATACCTTCAACCATCAATTTAACTCATGGTGAATCACTCTCATCCGGACGATTACCTACTTTTCTATTTCTATTTCTACGAGTCTTTAGGGTTTCCTCATACCCAACTCCCTTATCATTCCTCAAACTCTCTTGCCTTTATATTCCTTTCTCTTATCATTATTTCATGAACCAACACAACATAAGCATTGATTTCAAACATCCCGTCATTCTGGATTCGTGTCTTCAGAACGAATCTTGATAACTTTTACAACTTAGATTCATAATTCATCATACTCGTCTGCCTTTGTTCTGGCTCTTAAGCTTTTACACTATCTCCATAACCTTGGGAAGTACTTTCCTAAAAACAATTGACTGAACTTAAATCAGTTTATTATAATCTCTTGCTCCGTGCCTTCCTTGGCCTTTCACCAGCGGGTGGTCTCTCTCTTAGGAGGGTAAGTGACAAAACAGTCTTTTGTGGTTCGTCAATCATTTAGAATCTCAAATGATTCATCTATTTCCTTTAGCCAGGCTCTTGCCTCGACTGGGTCAGCTTGTTCCTTGGAACTCTGAGAGCTTAGCGACTTAAAGGTCATGAAAGAATTTCCCACCGCACTGTCTCCTCAGGGTGGTGGTTGGGGATAATAGTCTAAGTTCTCTTTAGACAGGTCCATGAATTGCCGTATAGGGGTACCATCTCGGGTCTCCTGTCCTTACTCGACTTTTGTTTCCTCAGTCTAAATATTTCTTCCTACTCCCCATAATTGGGGTCATCTTACATAATTTAAATCCTCATTTTCCACTTCATCATGTTATGGGTTCCTTTTGTCTTGGTGGCAACCTCCCTGACTATCACATTCAGGGTTTGCTCTAACTCTTATTCCTCAAACTAGCTTTCATCTAAGATTTCATCTTTAAGCTCTTAAACCTTTGGAACCCAAATTCTATAGGAATACCTCATTATTCCCTTATCATCTCTCTTGGTATTAATCTCATACCTATTTGTTGGCTCTCTGCCTTCATTCATCACTTTTACTGGCACAATATGTTCTTTTCCAATACTTCGGGCTGTATTGCTATCTCAAACAGCTTTTCGGTACCGGCTCCGGTTACCTTCACTACTATTTCCATTTTCTCAAAATCTCTTATAAACTCTCCAAAAGACATTATCATCTTGAGTCTCTCCTTTTTACTAAGGGCATCAGCCACCATATTGGCTTTCCCCGAATGATAAAGAATCTCCCAATCATAATTCTTGATTAGCTCTAACCGCCTCCTCTGGCGTATGTTGAGCTCTTTCTACGTAAGAATGTACTAGAGCTCCTATGGTTTGTGAATCTCACACTTCTCTCCATACAAGTAGTGCCTCAAATCTTTAGGGAAAAACTATTACCACGAGCCCAAGCTCATGGGTGGGGATATCGAATTTTAAATTCCCTTAATTGTCTTGACGCAGACGCGATTATCTTGCTGTGCTATATAAGAAGCACCCTAATTCCTTATGCGAAGCGTCACTTACAATCACAAAATCTCATTTTCCATCCGGCAACACCAACATAGAGAACGTCACCAACCTTTGCTTCGGTTCTTAAAAGTTGTTCTCGCATTTCTCTGTCCATTCGAACTTCTCAGTCTTACGAGTAAGCCGCGTTAAAGGGGCTACTATATTTACAAACTTGAACGAACCTCTGGTAGTGACTGGCCAATCCTACCTCTGGTAGTCGACCCAACCAGGGTCATCAATTCATCAGTGGTCCTTTATCCAATCTCGTCAGGATCCTCCATGGGATCCTCCTCAGCAACTATCCCTTCTAGGACAACATCCTCAACCGCTACATCCTCAATATCAACATCATCCGGTCCTGCGTTAGGACACTCTATTGGATCCACAATCTGATCTCCAATTAGTAATAAAACATCATCGCGTTGATGTTCCTCAACTTCAGGGTTCGGAGTCCCGCTACCATATACGATAACGAACTACGCTTCTATCGCTACATTTATAAGGGTTCCCATAAGGGTTTTAACTGTCAGCACTACGTTAGGTAGTCCGACTATGAACTTGGCAAGAGTTCTTATTATCTTAGTGAACTTATTATCTTAACGTCCCATCATCTCTGAGGTTTATAACGCTTAGCTCTGATACCATTTCTGTAACACCCCCAAATCCGGGGTCGGGGATCCGGGTTGTCACGAGTTCCATTTCCCTTAACAACACCCAATCTTAATAAATAATCAACTACTCTGTATTGTGACCCCACAATAAACACACACACCACAAGTTATAGTCTCAGAGATGAATATCCAAAAATAATCACAAGTCGTTTTATTCCACAATTATATGCCAATACACCTTAAACAGGTTTCTGAATAAATTTACATTTCTTTGCCATTATTACAATTCATAAATATACATAATCTGATACATCAAAAGTTGAAAGCCTAGCCTATTGTTAGTTCCTACCTCAGCTATGGCGGCATCAGTGCTTATAGAAAACTACGGAACGTCTCCTAACCTCTTGCGAATCGGGAGCTTGGTCCGGTTCATCTTGTCTATCTGATGTTGTGTGATGAAAGAAGAAAGCAAGGGTGAGCAGCAAGCCCACCAAAATAATATGTATAATGATTAACAATATATGAGCCTTCTTATAGTACTCATGAAAGTCTTGGTCAAAAGAAATGAACCAAGTTGATATCTTAATGCGATGAAGTCGCAAAATATTCAGTATATATATATATATACATATATACTTTTCAAAATATTGGAAGTCCTCTTCCATGCACAATATACACAAAGTCCCAGTGTATACCTGTATAAAAAAAAATATCGTTGCAAGGTGATCTCATATATCTAACCTTGTCTCAACGTTTTTCTGAAAATCTTTGTCATTCATAAGACAATTATTAATTAGATATAAGTTTAAAAGATGAAGTTACAAGATACCCCAATATACTTATATCTTTCCCAAATACTACTTGAACTACCACCGTTCAAGTTATAATTAGCTTCAAAAGTTCATCACATAGATGAGACTATAAGGCGAGATTTGAATAGATTAAATCTTTAAAATATTATCAAAATAAAATGAAGTTACGAGATACTTCATTTGATGTAAACATCATTTTGAAAACTTGACCCTGCCAACACTCAACAATCGCCCAACCGTAGCCTTTCTATCGAAGTGCTCTGGGTAGTGTTGCAGAAATTATCCAATTGGATGATGAACTCATTACGGGAGTTTTCCGCGCCAGGAAGACCACTTACGATGATCAGTCGTAGTAGTACAACCCCACCATTTTCTACATGTAGAGGAGAACCTGTCGGATTTACTTGTCAACCGAACACTGAACTCCTAAGGAATGGACCGCCTTAGCGGAACTTCCAGGCCATTTGGGCCAATATAATAAGGCTGGGCCGGCGCTACTCGGCCACTTACGCCACTCCTAGTTCAGATGAAATCCATGACTCTGAAACGTAAAGCTTGTCCCCACTTTCCCCAAGTAGAAACTTGTTGATACGGCTCCACCAAGAAGTCGTATCTATTTGGAAAGGAGAACTCACCGATATTTCCCAGGCGGTGCCTGTTAATGGATTAACTTGTTCCAAGAATTTTACTTCCCGAGTGTTGGGTAAGTAATCAATTCATTTATCAAAACAACAACCTTGTTGCGAATATAAAACACACCACAGAGCCGGATCCCTCAGGTTTTGAGCGAGTATTTAAATCCCCTTCGAAAGGAGGATCTTAAAAAAATGAGTTTTGGGATCCGCTCTAACTTTTAAAAAAATCATTTTGAAGACTCGCAAAACATTTTTAAGAATGTTTGGAGTGAAGCTGATTTAATGAAGTAAATCAGTCCCCAGAATATTTAGAAAATGTCTGAATATTATTATTTAAATAATATTCCCATAAAGAATAATCTTTATAAAATAATTGAAGTAGAAGTATTAAAACTTATACTTGAAATGAATAGCAAATAATCAAAGATATACTTATACGAAAGTAATATCTTTATTTGAATAATCGAAAATAAGTTTGATTATTTACACCTTATTCTTTAATAAAATAAAGAACAAATCTCAGCAAATAATCGGAGTCATAGATCCTCAAATGAATATTCAAAAATATTCATTAAACAATATAAACTGAGTCATAAGCCCTCGAATGAATATTCAAAATAATATTCATTTAATATAAAATAAAAGGAGTCATAAGTCCTCGAATGAATATTCGAAATAATATTCAATAATAAAATAAGGAGTCATAAGTCCTCGGATGAATATTCAAAATAATATTTATTTAATATAAAATGAAAGGAGTCATAAGTCCTCGAATGAATATTCGAAATAATATTCAATAATAAAATAAAGGAGTCATAAGTCCTCGGACGAATATTCAAAATAATATTCAATAATAAAATAAAGTTAAAGTTATCGAATAAACCTTATTCGATTAATAGTTTTGAAAACTATGACCATATATATATATATATATAAGTATAAATATATATATATATATATATATTTATATCCATATATACAAAATCTACTCGGGATCCTCGACTCCCGGTTTTAGAAATATTTTCACCTTTGGGTCCCTGTACTAAGGGTATATGCAAATTACCGCTATCCTCTAGCATAGGTATTATCAACTGAATCAACAGATATATATATGGAAAGAATGCGAAACAGGCATGCATATATACCATATCAGCATGCTCCAATATATCGCAAAATTTGCTAATAACAATCATGCACTATCACAAGATAATGCATATACATAAATTTACATCACAACAACAGTATATCGGGTAGAAAACTTGCCTGAGCGACTGGGGGTTACGAATGGCTCGGGACGAGTCTGGTAACCTATAAACAACAAGTAAGTTGGAATTAAACCAAAGTCACTTGTAAATCTATACTCTAACCAACTCAGACTCTAACGCTCGTTTTGCGCTTACTGATTCTCTTAAGTAACTCGAGTACCCTCGGCTCCACCATTTTTAATAATTTAACCTTTACGAGTTTTAAGGCGATTCCTTCGCGAGTGTCTTACCAACTGCCTAACACACTTACCATAAATGTTTCATGCATTAATTAACCCTTTTTGGTCTTTAACCTATGTTTCAAAGTAAGGCGAGGGGAAAAGTTTCGTTCGCGAAACGCCGTTACTTGAAACGGTCGTTTCTCCTAAACCGTGCATCGGAATCGAACGAACTACATATCAAAACGAAGCTCGTAACATGAGCTATCTAAACATGGCAGTGATCATAATCTAGCAGGGGGTTCTCGGGTCCTAATTTTATGCACAAAAACAGTCCAAAGAAAATCGGACGTTACGACGGGTATGTTTACGCGATTACCAATGTTTAAACTACTCCAATTAACCACCAACCAACTCATAACCATCAATACAACAAAACTTCACCTAAACCATACCACATCAGTCCATAATCTCCAAGGTTTTCAACTCAAACAACCACAATCAAGACCTATGAACTATAATCAAGCTTCAATTACCAAAAACACTTCCAAATCAAACCAAACTACTAATAATCACAATCCATGCTTCTCATTTCACAACACCAACCATTAAACTTACTAACAAATAAAGTAAAGGCTAGGGTTTGAAGTTTATACCTTCCTTGGGAGGTGTTAAGTTGCTAGGAAGCCTTAGGGAGCCTCCTACAAGCTTGATCTTTCCAAAGAAATCAAGAACACAAAGTTAGGCTTTGAAGTTTCTAAAAGTCCGATTTAAAGAAATGTAAAAATGAGGGTCTTACCATGATTATTTGGACGAGACTTGTGAACAAGAGTTGTAGGCCATCTCAATACCTTTCCAATGAGCTATAGAACACAATATTTGAGTGAGAAATGAAGGAGATACAGCAGTTTTAGTGTTCTGATCTGTTTTGGCCGAGAGCATGAAGAACAATGCCTTGGTTTCTTTTTGATTTTGATGAAAAATGATTTGCTTGGCTTGGTTGGTTTGATTTTTGTGTTTGTTTTAGTAAATTACCTAGTTGCCCTTGATTTTGTGTGGTTAAAAAGCCACCACATCTCCTTCCTTCCCATGTCATGCTTGTGTCATCCTCATGATGTCATCCTCCCCTCCTTGTCCTCTTCTCATTGGTTGGGTGACATCATCCTCTCTAATCCCTTTGATTAACTTCCTAATTGTTTGCCTAATGACCGCTGATCTGTTATACGGTTCGCTTAACTTTCGTTTTCGTTTATCGTTTGAAGGATCATACCCGGGATCTTATTACTTAGGTTCCCTTAACCTTTCTCAATATATTATATTCCTTTTATGATCCTCTCCTATAATCCTTTAATTTAAATCCTTTTTATCCTGTTACCTTTTTCTCAAATCTTTCCGTATCTAGTGTATTTCCGGGAAAAATCAAAGTGTTCGGATTTGGATTCTGACGATCTTTACCTACACTTATATCCCATATAAAGTACTAATAAAATCTCAGAATATCCATATCAGAACCCCTACATAGTGTGGCATGAAAAGTTTTCTCATTCAGCAAAAACACTATTCATAAGGGTTTCAAAAATTTCCCAAAAATTGGAGTTATTACATTTATGATCCTCTCTTATAATCCTTAAATTTTAAATCCTTTTTATCATGTTACCTTATACTCAATTCTTTCGGTATCTGGTGGATTTTCGGGAAAAATCAAAGTGATCGGATTTGGATTCTGACGATCTTTACATACACTTATATACCACATAGAGTACTAATAATATCTCAGAAGATCAATAAAAGAACCCCTACATAGTGTGGCATGAAAAGTTTTCTTATTCAGCATAATTAGCAAAATCACTGTTCATAAGGGTTTCGAAAATTCCAAAAAAATTGGGGTTATTACAGTCTCCCCTCCTTAAAAGGATTCCGTCCCGGAATCAGATAGAAAATGAATAGGGATACTCTCTTAGCATTGCACTTTCTAACTCTCAAGTAAATTTTCCCATATTGTGGTTCTACCACCAACTCTGACTAGTTTGATAACCCTTCTCCTAAGCACTTGTTCCTTTTCAATCCATAACCCTTCCTGGTTGCTCAATATAAGTTACGTTTGGTTACATGTCTAGGCGCTCATATGCCCCTATTTGTCTGGAATCCGAATTACACTTCCTTAACATTGATACGTGGAACACATTATGAACTTGCTACATGTTCGGGGGTAAGGCTAGCTCATATGCTAACTTCCCAATATGTCTTAATATATCCAAGGGTCCAACAATTCGTGGGCTTAGCTTTCCTTTCTTTCTGAACCTCATCCATCCTTTCCAAGGGAATACCTATAACAACACTAGGTCCCCCACTTCCTATTCTTTGTCCTTTCGTTGTCAAATCAGCATACTTCTTATGTCCATCTTGGGCTACTCCCAGCCGTCCTCTGATTAGATCTATTATATTCTTGGTCCTTTGGACCACTGCTGGTCCGAGCATCTTGCGCTCTACAACTACATCCTAACATAATGGAGATCGACATTGTCTTCCCTCAAAGATCTCATAAGACGACATCTCGATACCTGACATACGATCTATTATCGTGAGAAAACTCAATCCCCGTTAAGTGATCATTCCAAATTCTTTCAAGTCTATTGCACAGACTCTCATTATAGCTTTTAGCATTAGAACTTTTGCTTCTCAATACCCATTCTTTTCCAGTTCGTAATCGCTACTACCTTCCGTTCCTAATATTATACTGGTTATACTTTTGCTCGTTAGCGTTCTATAACCTTTTAATAACCACGTAAACCTTAGTATCACGAATGTGTTTCCATTCCGAATACCACCATAACTTTACTACTCCTTTTTCAGCTGTTTCTATTTTCCAAAGTTTGATCAATCATATAGAAGTAAAGGAATTTGTTGAGAGATCACTATGATCAAGAACACTTGTTCTATTGCATAGTTAGTATAGAAGGTGGCCAGCCTTTAGTACTTGACAAGCAATTAAACAACATGTGGTATCCTACTAGGCTTCTATCACACAGATAGATAGTCATTCAGCAATACCTCCCCTTCTGGAAGGGTTGTTCTTCTCAGCTTACATGAAATGAAAAGAAGAGAAAAGAACGAACTAAAGAGAATTATATATACGTAAAAAAAATTATTGCCATAAAATATCTGGCTTGGAATCTACCTCTGAACTATAGAGGTTTGTCATAGGAGAATAAAACATATATGTATTTATATCAACATCAATTATTATAGCATCGTATTTCACATGCCTAAATATTTTTGCTATTCCGTCCATCATTCTGTGGACCCATGCTCTTCCTCGAGCTTATACACAATCACCTTTGAAACTCCCTCGATATCGAAAATCGAATCTGGGATCTCATTCTAGACATCATCGTTACTAGAATTTTATGCTTGCATCGCAACCTTCCTCGTATAGTAATACGACTCTCTATTGATAAGAAGGAATAAATATTCAATAGGTAAATAATCGACCTAGTTTTTCTATCAAAGATAACTTATACGTCAACACGACCCGATTAGTGGTACTCAATCTCAACATCCATTCCAATACAACTCTCACGGTTGTAATCAGCTCATTACTCGCAGAATCATTGCTGCATTACTATGGTCCATCACTGACCTACTGTCGTCATTCACTTTCCATGAAATCTTAATATCTAACCATACGGAGTCCATACATGTCGTATAGAATTCTTATAAGGAGTTAACATAATCACCATTCATAATTCATGAAGAACACTCCAAATTCTGACGTACTTTCATGACATGAAGCAGATAAAATTACAGAAGAGTTTCAATCAAAGCAAAGATAGCAGGTTAATACCATTCTTAATCATATACCTTAAATAGAAGACTTAACTCAAAGGTTCGTCTAGTCCTTTTTGAAACATGGTCCTGGCTTATCTCAAGATAGTACCTTCTGAGATAGATAGCCCGCTCATGGCGATTACACGAATTAAATCTTTACCAACTACTATTACGATTGGGTATTGTACAGTCATCAGAAGGAATGTCAATCTTCCAAACCATAATACAACCTTCGTAGCTTCAATCATCATCACTGTATTCCTCTGTCATGAGCGCCTGTAATTATCCTCTTACATTTAAAGTGTCGGCCACCTCATTGGCCTTTCCTGATAGTAATAGTTCCTTATAATCAATGTCTTTTGAACGATCTCCAACTAAATCTTCTACCTCATTTCCAACCACTGCTTGTGTGAAAATGCTCTTCCTTAAGCTCTGGTGAGAAAAAAAATATCACCATTTTTTTCCATAAGTTATTGCCTCGGTCTTTAGAGGTTAACATTGTCATGACTGACTCTCGATCATACTTAGGACGTCTCTTATCTTGGGTCTTTCTTGTTTTCACCATTATTGACCTTCATTGGGTTCAATCTATACTTTCTCATGGTTTAACATGTGCCCCACTTGGCATTATTATAATTACGTCACATTTCCTTCATCAAAATTTCTATTCTTGAGAACTTTGAATATCTCCCTTCTCCTTGTAAGACCTCTAAGGTTATCCTTGAATCGTTCCTCCTGTATTCCCTATATACAGGGCATATCAAAATACCATTTACTAATACTAGAACCATTGTCTATGTACTTCTAAAAAATTTCTCTACTGATCTTTAAAGGTTGTTATTACCATAATCCTTTTTAATTTATACTGCCAAAACTCATTATGTCCTTATTAAGGGCGAAATGCCAACCTTTATGCATTCCCCTAGGATTAATCTCAAGTTATCGAGGTTCTATCCTTAATTCCACCTTTAAAAAGGTATATGCATCCTTTTTCAAAATGAGTTCAATCAATAGGGCCTCCAAAAGATAACAACGTTTATCCTCTTTTCTTGCCTGATTTAGTAATGATAATAGGGATGATCTAGAAGATATTGGTCGTGTTCAACGTGAACTTTTTAGTTCTAACTACTCATTTACCTCTTTATTTTATCTCAACAGTCATCTTAATGTTGGGATATCTTTTATACCTGGCGTCCGTCTTTCTGGGTATCATGCCCCCGGTCTTACACTTCACATTCATGAAGGTCACTTCCTTCATCCAATTTTCCTAATTTCTTACTCTCTTGTCTCCTCAGTCTATCCGCGTCTCATTGTTTATCCTTCGAACTATCTCGAGGTTTCCTCGAATCCACCCAACTTAAAGGGGATAAAATATATGTATCTCTCATGCCTTCATCCATCAGCTTTAACTCATGGTGAATCACTCTCATCCTAACGATTATATACTTTTATATTTCTATTGTTACGAGTCTTTAGGGTTTCTGTGGCGCCCTCCAAACCCGGGTCAGAAGTTTGGGGTCCACAACACAAACACAAAATATCAATCTGTATAAGAAATATTATTTATAATGACCCTGCTTCACAAAACCACGGATCACAACAGGTTAAAGTATGAAAACAAGCCACAACCTTAATTATTACATCGTACCAAATCCCAACTAATTTATCTTACAATTGATAATAAAATCATTCTTACAATCTGACTATCTCTTTACCGCATGAAACTTCTGCTAGCTCGATCCAACTCGACTGGAACCTTAGCCCGCACTTTGGACTGAGGAACTTCACTATCATCCATATTATTTTCAACTGTAAAATATATAAAAGAATCGCAAGGGTGAGCTATCTAGCTCAGCAAGTCATGATAACGATAACTGAGGTTAATTCATGATCAAATAAGATGATTCAAAGGAATCAAGTTTCTTTTTAACTATTCATTAGAATTGGATATTCATTTTAAGTTTAAAAAAAATCAAGGTTAGGCTGCTGATCAGTCACGCACTAACCCCGAGCAAGCACACAGCACTGCTCTAATTACTGGATCCAAGGCACACATTGGCCTAACTTGACCATTGGTATGGTCTGACCATGAATCTGGTCCATATATATAAAAACTATCCAATCCTAAAGCAGTTCAATATGATAAACGATTTAATTCAATAAAACAAGTTCATAATCAACGATGGTTAAACACTTGAATAAAATCATAAGGAAACTTATGTATATCTCAAGGGAATTTCAGGGTATGTATAAGAAACAGTTTTCAATTTGTACCAGCATCAGGTATTAGATCAAAAATGATTTTCAAGGTATAGTTCTTTGATGTTATAAAGAATGGTTGTAGTATACAAGTTTTTTGTGTTTTCAAACAACTTTGTTTCAGTGTTTGTTGTTTGGTAGATATATCTTTGGGGAGTAGTATCATATTGGCGTGATTTGGTATCTGAGGATCAACAAAGGATGGTTTTCAAAGAATAAGGCTCAAGGCTCAAGATCAAGAAAGAATCAGGGTTCAAGGTTTAATAGTTTAAAACACTTGCATTATAAAACAGGAGTTATGCTTAATAATAGCAACATGCTATGGAACAGTTCAAAAACATTGGTAATATATCTTGAAGAAAAGTTCAGAAATACTTGCCTTACAAGGCTTTACAACTATTACTGATCAATTCTGGGCCAACTCTGCCGCTTAGGCTTTTACGTCCAACCACTATATATCTCTGGATTAGACCTCAATACGTAAGTCCTTTGATTGGGACCTCACTGAGCTTTTCGACTCACCACCAACTATCCTTTGTCCAATTCCAATTCTCGGGCACTCCGACTAGAACCTACAAGGTCGAGACATCCTAATTTAGACATTCGATTATGCTTGACATATCCTCGCTAACAATCTACCCAAACATTAACAAAATCCGACTCATAACATACTTCATATAATAATACACGTATCACTTAGGGTTCACGTTCTCGAAAATCAGTTCAACGTTCATTTTCGGAAAATACTCATACTCTTTATTTTACGAAATCAGGGTTATCGATTTAGAAAATTATTTCATCACATCGTACCATCAAGTTTCGTATAAAACACACACACATATATATATATAGTCTCTTGACGTCCCGATATTCATCAGATACGTTTCTGTATCTGCGTAATTCAATTTTTCGAAAATCGGACAGCGTTTCCTTTGTTTATCGGACTACCCGTCGAAACATCAATCGACGTCAAATCCCAAACACAACAATCGCAACAATTATCCAATCCAAACTCACACATATTCAAATTCTAACTCAATCACAATTATTAATTACTACTCGTATTTTATTTTTATTCATTAATTTAGGACTCAGAATATGATCATTACGGTCCACCGTCCGCTCGTATAAATTCATCGCGGACGGCGGAAAAATTTATTGGTGCCCGATAATATTCGGGTTTGCAAATAAACTTCACCGACTAATTACAACTCCCGCAAGAAATTATTTTACTTCACGAATCGAAATCATTTAATTAACTTCCTGAAAGAATTAATAAAAGAAGAAAAAGAATCAGTCAAGGAATTAGATACTATCAATACGCGCCTACGCGCTGCCAAAACCAGGAGGGTCGCCTCGCCGGAATTAGGCCGGCAGCAACCAACAATAACAACCACGCTGCATCACAGGCAGCTACACACAATACACACACGCACTAATTACATGCACACGAATTACACACACAGCCGTATACATACGTAGGTAAACATATATCAAAGAAACAGGGACGAATCCGCTTCTAACCGGAGAACAGACCGGAAGAAACCAGGCGGCGGCGTAATACCGGAGAACAGAGGTGACAAGAACGGGAAAAAGGGAACAGGGAACAGAACATAGAGGGACTAATCGGGAGAGGTGAAGGAAAGATTGAGAAAATCAAAGAGAGATTGAATGTTTAGAAAGGAGATGAGAGATTGATGCTATCGTTTGGGTCGGAAAAATAGAGAAACCGGGGCTTAATTTACCCCATTACCACAAATCAAACCACGTGTCCTGAAATTGGACACATATCCTTTTTGTTCCTATGTAAAAATCCTATCTCTATCACCAAATTTAACGATTTAATGAGAAATTTTACGAATAAAATAACTTTAAAATTTACCAAAATAGTTTTAAAATTTTCGGGATAATTCAAAACCAGTGGAATAAAATTTTCATAATTTTTAAAGCATCTTTGAAACGCAGTTTGTACCCTTCTTTCACAATTAACGAACCGAGGTGCGTTTAAAATAAATTCAGAAAATCGCGAAAATAATCTTATAATATTATAAATATCCCGAAGTAAATAAAAACGTAAGTTTCATAATTTTGACACAATTTTTAAAATGTCACTTATACAGGCTTTTATCAATAAAATGAAACAACGAGCGCGTGAAACTAATCCCGAAAATTTCCAATATAATTTTAAAATTCTCGGAATATTCCAAACTTAAATAAATGTGGGTTTCATAATTTTTGAAGAATTATAGAATTAAATATGGATTTTGTAAATAAAAGCATTCAGAAAATTATTTAAAAATAAATAATTAATAAAATATTAATTTCTCAATTTTATAAAATCCTAAAAGTAATTATTGTAATTATAAAATCATAAAAACAATTTTAGAGGCACTTCAAGTATTTGTACAAATAATTTTGCATTAAATCCACATTAAAAGTGAAACAATTCAATACAATTCCTTATTTAATCACGCGAACAACCCGGTACATCATAAATTACACATAGATAATAATCAAACAACACAAAATGGTGAAAACCAATACATATATTTGATTTAATAATTTCCATATTAATCACATATTTAAATAATTCAAGAATATAGGAGTCGTTATATCCTTCCCCCTTAAAAAGATTCTGTCCTCAGAATCTGGTCTAGTTACACAAGTGAGGATATTTGTCAAGCATATATGACTCTAATTCCCAAGTAGACCCTTCTACTCTAGGGTTCAAGCGTATTTACTATAGATATATACTCATTTCTAAGGAATTGCCTTTAACAATCAAGAGTTTGGATCAATAACTATATACAAAACAAATTTGGACTAGAGCCCATTGGCTCCTGATCAATCACTTGATTTGAATTGGATACTTATCGTCTTACCCTAACAGGAAAAACACATTATATGAACATACTGTTGCGATGGTAACCTCAACTCATGAACAACTTTATCTATATTTATCAATACTTCGAATGGTTCACTAATTTTTAGGACTTAACTTGTTCCTTCTACTCAAACTTATTTAATCTCTTTCAGGACGACACTTTTACTAACACTACTGGTCCTATTTCTATATTCATACTTTCCATCAATACAATTCCGCTTCTTTCTTTGTCTACTCTGCTGCTTCAATCAATATCGTTACGCTCTTGGTGTGTTGGATTAACTTTGAATTTGACAACTTTCTTCCTCCCACTTTATCTTAATAAAATTGGGGAACTACACTTGCATTTGCATGAAGCTTGGTAAGGTAGCATTCCAAAGCTGACATCGCTGATAAATGATCATTCCAGTGTTTCCTTAAAACTCCATCTCTCAACATATTTTACCTTTCCTGAATCACTTTCGTACCTTGACTCTTTATTCAAGGATGATAGGCGGTACTCGTTTTCACCCTGGTTTCCAAACATTTAAACATCCCTTACTCTTTCCAATTCGTTTACTAATTCCTCGGTGATCTTAATTATATCCAATCCTTCCTGTCGGTATAAGGCATATGTTACCATACAGCTTTGCTTAGGTAGTTGTAATTGGATCAATTCAGAATCTTTGGTTACCCTTAGTCAAAATTTCATTCTTAAAGACCCAACGTATGGTTGCTTTCCTTCTGATCTTTGGAGAAAAATCTTTGGGTATTCCATGCAAGTTTTCTTATTCTTTGAGTAGCTGAGGATGTTATCAATAAATACAATTTACTTATCCAAGTACTCCTTATATACCACGTTCCTTAATTCCTTATAGACAATTGATACACTTGTTATTTCTGATAATACCACCAGAGCTTGCAATACTTATAAATTATTTTAATCGTAATCTTTGTTATGTTCTCAGGTTGGATCTTAAGTTAATTCTCAATACATAACACACTTCTTGAATCAGGTCTCATAAGTAATCAATTCTTTATAGGGTCTCACTTCTTCTTATTCATTATTTTGTTAAACTCCCGATAATCAGTACATACTCTTATAATTTCATTCCTTTTCTCCATGAACATCACTGGTACCTTTCACGATTCACTTCTTGTAAAACCATTTCCTGGGTCTGCCTTATCCATTAGGCCTCCAATAGTTCATCTTAATTCTTTGACGTGTCCAACACTTTTTAATCCATTTTGAAATATCCTTCTTATACCTGGTTATCGCTGTTTTTCTTTTATTTCCATATATTTTGGTATCTCTTCAATAGAGTATATACTTTATTCTATGAATTCCCTATGGCATCTCATTTCTTAATTCTTCTACTTGTAACTTCCAAGTGCTAGAGGAGAACCTGGGGATATCGTGATCGTTCTCCTGGGCGCATAAATTTCCTCTCACTATTGCTAACATCATGATCCATTATCTTCTTTTGACATTTCCTTATCTTCCTCTTAACAACTTCGACTGAAATGTCATACTATTAATCCTTGCTCCTGTTTGGATTATAAACTCTGACTCCCAATTCCAACTTCTAAAATTCCATAGAAAATTCTTCCGATATAGTTTCTATGTCCGTTATTGCTTTCCTCTATCTTTGTTTTTTTTCCTCGTGAATACATTCTTCAATCTTTTATGGCCCTTATAGATCTTACACCTTTCTCCATACATATCATGTTTCCCAATCTTTCAAAGAAAATTTTATTACTGTTAATCCCACGTTATGAGTAGGATACTTCTGCTCATAAGGTTTCGGTTGTCTGAATGCATATACAATGACTCTATTGTGCTACATCAACATACATCCTATTCCCTAATGAGAAGCATCACTATAAACTACCAAATCTCCTTGATACTTTTAAATTGATAAAACAGGTGCTGAAACCATTTTTTATTTAACTCCGCGATACTTTCCCTTCATCCTTTTCCATTCCACAAAACTTCTTGCTTTTTTTGGTTAGCTTCGTCCAAGATATTGCAACTTTCATGAAATCTTGTACAAATTTCCAATAGTAACCGGCTCATGATAAAACTTCTTACTTTTGTTGGTGTTTCTGGTCTCTTTTCATTCATAGTAATTTTAACTTCTGCTGAATCTCTTTTAATCTTCTCTACATTGACTATTTATGCTAAGCACTATATTTCATACAACTTCTTTCTTTTCCAACTTCTCAGTCATCATTAAATGCTTTGCATGGTCCTCCGTTGACTTTAAGTATCACAACTATAGCTTATTCGGATATTCCTTAAAGGTGCTGTCCATCCAGTTCAAACAATACTGGTATATTGGTTAATACAAATGACAATACGGGAACAGTACTTAGTAATGAAAATTATCCTTGATACATCCATAGGTTTAATCTTCAATCGGTGAAATACCAAATCTTAAATTAGTCTTATAAAAGTACTTTGCTTCCTTCGTTTGATCAAACAAATCATTGGGTCCAGGTAACAAATGCTTGCTCTTGATAGTAAACTTGTTGAGCTCTTGCTAGTCGACGCATACTCACATACTTCCATCTTTCTTATTAACATTTCATACTGGTGCACTTTATGGGGTACACTAGGTCTAATCGCTTTTTTTTTAGCATTTCTTGCGTTTACTTTGCTAACTCATTCACTTTAACTGGAACCATTATGTGCGGGGCCTTGGACACTGGCTTCATTTCAGGTACTAAGTCAGTTACGAACTCAATTTCTATATCCGAAGGAGATGTTGATAACTCATCCAAAAACATATCTTGAAACTCCTTAATTACTATAAAATCTTCAAACTTTGTTTGCTTCTGACTTTTATGTATTCCATAATCACCATAAGGCTAATATCTTGATCACTACAATTATCATTGACAAATTTGTTACCTTATTTCATCTTCTGAACCTTCTCACCTTCTCATTTGGCATCCTCAGAATTATCTTTTCGTCACGATGGTCTGTATGGACATCATGCTTTAGTAGTCAATCCCTTCCTTAGAATAATATCAAATCTTTTTACCTTCCAGGATATCAATTCTACACAACTTATTGCCAAGAATTTCAATTTCAACATTGATACTCACTTATTTAACAACTACACGTTCTTGACTTGCTAATCCTTTAATCACAATCTTATCAATTCAACTGGGTAATTCATCTTATCAACAAAACTTTGAGAGATAAACAATTAAGTTTCTCCCACATCTTTTCATACTTTAACGCATAAGGTATTCACCTTGATCGTCCATATCATCAAGTCCGTATTCTGAATAACATATTTCACAGGAAAATCACGTATTCTCATTCTTGAAAACATATTCCTTATTGGAGTAGATTCCCTTGATTCTTAGTGGATTCTTCACTGGGACTAGTGATTTGCAATCCTTGCCAGGTGCCCTTATTTCCTTCCCATGCATAAGACGTAGATGGAACTTCGTCCGCTTAATTCAGGATACGTTGATTTCTGTTTGAAAACCTCTTGCATAGAACGACAGTACAACAAAACGACTAGAAGAATTCAAAGTTCAACACAAATTAGAGTTGAAAAGAAAAAAAAGAAACAAGGATTTGAATATGAATGAGACAACCACATTGGTACTTAAGATGGCCAGTCTTTCGTACCATATGGCATATAGCATATGATTAGGTGGCGTCCCACACGACTCTTCGTCATTCTGATAAAGTGTCTCGCCATCACACTATTTGTCCCAATCAGAAAGCAAAAATTGAGGGAAATAATTAAATTTGAAAGGAATGCAATATCCTCCTTTTCGAGATCATAGCAAGGAGTTTATTTAAGAAAAGAAGTTCATACTTATTTAGGAATCAAAAAGGGAATATACGCTGTAATATTGAAGACAAGAACGATACCATTGGTCACCATCCACATTTCACTTATATTCATCTTTCGAGCTTGTTCGATCATATCTCCATTATTTCATATAATAACTTTTAGAAAGTACGTTGAAATGCCTTCACAAATTAAGCATTATGGTAGATTCTTACTTGTCACGTCTTGCGTCTTTAGCATCACATCTCTACATATAATACTTTAACAACTCGATTATAATGACGTCCCTACCAGACAACCTCGAGTTTCCTTTTTCAATTTAGAATAACCCCGAAGCATTCAACATAGCGATCCTTGTGTTAATAATATTCTTCTTTTTAGGAAATATGCAAATCTTCTCAATCCCCTTCAGTCATACTCAGACTTCTGTTAGATCAATGAATTCTTTGAACTTGGATAGTCCTGTAATTGGATGAGTAATTGCTCCGTATATTGATTCTGTTGTTAATCTTATCAAACAATATTTGTACCTTTCTGTTGAGAATAACCAACTTCTACATAGTCACGGATCACTTTGTCCTCTGAATTAACAATACTAAGTCTGAAACAACATTTTTTTTCTAGGTAATCCGGGCTTTCTAACAAACAAGAAACTCAAATAGTAACTTGACAACCAATATTTAAAAATCATTTTATTCAAAAAGGCTTTTAGAAATTTGTAAAGGAAAATCTTTTTCGAAAACTTGTTAAAAAGTTTGGAAAATCACAAACCTGGTTGTCTTTACTATATGAGTGGGTTGTTGTCCTTCCGATCTATAACAAGGTACCGATTTAAAGAAACAATCACATAAAGGTCTGTTCACTTCGATCTACCTTTTTCTCCTTTATCGAATCCACTTACTTTACATATCGCATTTATCATAGTACCATCATTTAATTCCACCAAAAATTTCAGATCTATACCTTTTTCTCTAGCTCTTTTCAAAGTTCAGCTAATCCATCCCGTAATTATTCACGGGTGGCTTAGTCACTAATGACTTCTTTTAACCCGATAACAATTATTCTCTAAAACAATTAAACCTCATCTCTAAACTTTTCTCATCTTTATTTATTTCTCAAGCGCTCACCATTTACTGTAATTCTTGAATCCCTCCTCGTAGGTACAATCGCTTCATAGGACAAGTTCTAAACTGGGGGTATAGAATAGGATGTAGGGTAAACTAAAGAGATACGCTCACAACCGAATGTCCAGTGAAAGAAGAATAATCAGATGGAGGTTCCTGAATAGGTAATCTCATATCAAAAGGTGGAAAATAGCATAGAATAGCTTGAAGAAGTGCAACCGTTATAACATAAGGTAGTGCCATTAATACTGATGGAGGAACAAGGTACAAATCCAATTTGAGAGAAGATGACGATCCTCAAACAGAAAGCTCCAAACGATCAAATGACACTGGGAAATCGGGATCTACCATTGTCGTTGTCTAGAAATCACGTCGCAAGCTGAGAATCCCGAATCGCAATACGAACTGTGCCGGAGACTAACTATGTAATCGCACTCATCCTCATGACGTCTTATCTTTCTATTTCCTATTCCTAATCCTAACCCTCTACCCAATACCTACAATCTAGGCTTGTTTCAGTGACTTATAACCTGTAGCTCTGATACCAACCTGTGGCGCCCTCCAAACCCGGGTCAGAAGTTTGGGGTCCACAACACAAACACAATATATCAACCTGTATAAGAAATATTATTTATAATGACCCTGCTTCACAAAACCACGTATCGCAACAGGTTAAAGTATGAAAACAAGCCACAACCTTAATTATTATATCGTACCAAATCCTAACTAACTTAACTTACAATTGATAATAAAATCATTCTTATAATCTGACTATCTCTTTACCGCATGAAACTTCTGCTAGCTCGATCCAACTCGACTGGAACCTTAGCCCGCACTTTGGACTGAGGAACTTCACTATCATCCATTTTATTTTCAACTGTAAAATATATAAAAGAATCGCAAGGGTGAGCTATCTAGCTCAGCAAGTCATGATAACGATAACTGAGGTTAAACCATGATCAAATAAGATGATTCAAAGGAATCAAGTTTCTTTTTAACTATTCATTAGAATTGGATATTCATTTTAAGTTTAAAAAAAATCAAGGTTAGGCTGCTGATCAGTCACGCACTAACCCCGAGCAAGCACACAGCACTGCTCTAATTACTGGATCCAAGGCACACATTGGCCTAACTTGACCATTGGTATGGTCTGACCACAAATCTGGTCCACATATATAAAAACTATCCAATCCTAAAGCAGTTCAATATGATAAATGATATAATTCAATAAAACAAGTTCATAATCAACGATGGTTAAACACTTGAATAAAATCATAAGGAAACTTATGTATATCTCAAGGGAATTTCAGGATATGTATAAGAAACAGTTTTCAATTTGTACCAGCATCAGGTATTAGATCAAAAATGATTTTCAAGGTATAGTTCTTTGATGTTATAAAGAATGGTTGTAGTATAAAAGTTTCTGTGTTTTCAAACAACTTTGTTTCAGTGTTTGGTGTTTGGTAGATATATCTTTGGGGAGTAGTATCATATTGGCGTGATTTGGTATCTGAGGATCAACAAATGATGGTTTTCAAAGAATAAGGCTCAAGTCTCAAGATCAAGAAAGAGTCAGGGTTCAAGGTTTAATAGTTTAAAACACTTGCATTATAAAACAGGAGTTATGCTTAATAATAACAATATGTTATGGAACAGTTCAAAAACATTGGTAATATATCTTGAAGAAAAGTTCAGAAATACTTGCCTTACAAGGCTTTACAACTATTACTGATCAATTCTGGGCCAACTCTGCCGCTTAGGCTTTTCCGTCCAACCACTATATCTCTCTGGATTCGACCTCAATACTTAAGTCCTTTGATTGGGACCTCACTGAGCTTTTCGACTCACCATCAACTATCCTTTGTCCAATTCCAATTCTCGGGCACTCCGACTAGAACCTACAATGTCGAGACATCCTAATTTAGACATTCGAGAATGCTTGACATATCCTCGCTAACAATCTACCCGAACATTAACAAAATCCGACTCGTAACATACTTCATATAATAATACACGTATCACTTAGGGTTCACGTTCTCGAAAATCAGTTCAGCGTTCGTTTTCGGAAAATACTCATACTCTTTATTTTACGAAATCAGGGTTATCGATTTAGAAAAATAGTTCATCACATCGTACCATCAAATTTTGTATAAAACACACACAGATATATATATATATATAGTCTCTTGACGTCCCGATATTCATCGGATATGTTTCCGTATCTGCGTAATTCAGTTTTTCGAAAATCGGACAGCGTTTCCTTTGTTTATCGGACTACCCGTCGAAACATCAATCGACGTCAAATCCCAAACACAACAATCACAACAATTATCCAATCCAAACTCACACATATTCAAATTCTAACTCAATCACAATTATTAATTACTACTCGTATTTTATTTTTATTCATTAATTTAGGACTCAGAATATGATCATCACCGTCCACCGTCCGCTCGTATAAATGCATCGCGAACGGCGGCAAAATTTATTGGTGCCCGATAATATTCGGGTTTCTAAATAAACTTCGCCGATTAATTACAACTCCCACACGAAATTATTTTACTTCACGAATCGAAATCATTTATTTAACTTCCTGCAAGAATTAATAAAAGAAGAAAAAAAATCAGTCAAGGAATTAGATACTATCAATACGCGCCTACGCGCTGCCAAAACAGGGAGGGTCGCCTCGCCGGAATTAGGCCGGCAGCAACCAATAACAACAACCACGCTGCATCACAGGAAACTACACACACAATACACACACGCACGAATTACATGCACACGAATTACACACACAGTCGTATACATACGTAGGTACACATATATCAAAGAAACAGGGACGAATCCACTGTTAACCGGAGAACAGACCGGAAGAAACCAGGCGACGGTGTAATACCGGAGAACAGAGGTGATAAGAACGGGAAAAAGGGAACAGGGAACAGAATATAGAGGGACTAATCGGGAGAGGTGAAGGAAAGATTTAGAAAATCAAAGAGAGATTGAATGTTTAGAAAGGAGATGAGAGATTGATGCTATCGTTTGGGTCAGAAAAACAGAGAAACCGGGGCTTAATTTACCCCATTACCACAAATCAAACCACATGTCCTGAAATTGGACACGTATCCTTTTTGTTCCTATCTGAAAATCCTATCTCTGTCACTAAATTTAACGATTTAATGAGAAATTTTACGAATAAAATAACTTTAAAATTTACCAAAATAGTTTTAAAATTTCCAGGATAATTCAAAACCAGTGGAATAAAATTTTCATAATTTTTAAAGCATCTTTGAAACGCAGTTTGTACCCGTCTTTCACAATTAACAAACCGAGGTACGTTTAAAACAAATTCATAAAATCGCGAAAATAATCTTATAATATTATAAATATCCCGAAGTAAATAAAAATGTAAGTTTCATAATTTTAACACAATTTTTGAAATGTCACTTATACTCGCTTTTATCAATAAAACGAAACAACGAGCGCGTGAAACTAATCCCGAATATTTCCAAAATAATTTTAAAATTCTCGAAATATTCCAAACTTAAATAAATGTGGGTTTCATAATTTTTGAAGAATTATAGAATTAAATATAGATTTTGCAAATAAAAGCATTCAGAAAATCATTTAAAAATAAATAATTAATAAAATATTAATTTCTCAATTTTATAAAATCCTAAAAGTAATTATTGTAATTATAAAATCATAAAAACAATTTTAGAGACACTTCAAGTATTTGTACAAATAATTTTGCATTAAATCCACTTTAAAAGTGAAACAATTCAATACAATTCCTTATTTAATCACGCGAACAACCCAGTACATCATAAATCACACATAGATAATAATCAAACAACACATAATGGTGAAAACCAATACACATATTTGATTTAATAATTTCCATATTAATCACATATTTAAATAATTCAAAAATATACGAGTCGTTATAGTTTCCTCATACCCAACTCCCTTATCATACCTCAAACTCTATTGCCTTTATATTCCTTTCCACTTCAGTTTCTTTTTATTTTCCTCTCTCTTGCAATCATTTCACGAACCCACTAATCATTGACTTCAAACAACACGTCGTACCGGGATTATAGTCCTCATAACAAATCTTGACAACTTTTAAAATCTTAGATTCATAATTCATCATACTCATCCGCCTTTGTTCTGGCTCTAAAGTTTTTACACTATCTCTCTATCTTCCTTAGCCTTCCACCAGCGGGTGGCCTCTCTCTTAGGAGGGTAAGTGACAAAAACAGTCTTTTGTGATTCATAACTCATTTAGAATCTCAAATGATTCCTATATTTCCTTTAGCCAGGCTCTTGCCTCGACTGGGTCAACCTGTTCCTTGGAACTCTAAGAGCTTAGCGACTTAAAGGTCATGAAAGAATTTCCTACCGCATTGTTTCCTCAAGGTGGTGGTTGGGAATAAAATTATAAGTTTTGTTTAGGCAGGTCCATGAATTGCCCCATAGGAGTGCCGTCCTAGTTCTCCCTATCTTGCTCGACTTCTGTTTACTCGGTATGAAATGTTTTCTCATCCTCCCCATAATCGGGGTCATCCTACATGTTTTAAATCCTCATTTTCCACTTCATTATGTTATGGGTTCCTTCTACCTTGATGGCGTCCTCCCTGACTATCATATTCAGGGTTTGCCCTAAATCTTATTCCTCAAACTAGCTTTCATCTAAGATCTCATCATTAAGCTCTTGAACATTTGGAACCCAAATTCTGTAGGAATACCTCATTATTCCCTTATCATCTTTCTCGGTATTAATCTTTTATCTAATTGTTGGTTCTCTGCCTTCATTCATCACATTTTCTGGCACAATATGTTCTTTTCCGATAATTCGGACTGTATTACAATCTCAAACAGCTTTTCGGTACCGGCTCCGGTTACCTTCACTTCTATTTCCAAAATCTCTTATAAACTCTCCCAAAGACATTATCATCTTGAGTCTCTCCTTTTTACTAAGGGCATCAGTCACCACATTGGCTTTCCATGAATGATAAAGAATCTCCCAATCATAATTCTTGATTAGCTCTAACCGCCTCCTCTGGCGTATGTTGAGCTCTTTCTACGGGAAAATGTACTAGAGCACTTATGGCTTAGGTAAATCTCGCACTTCTCTCCATACAAGTAGTGCCTCCAATCTTTAGGGCAAAACTATTGCCACGAGCCCAAGCTCATGGGTGGGGATATCGAATTTTATATTCCCTTAATTTTCTTGACGCGTACGCGAGTACTTTGTTATGCTGTATAAGAGCACCCTAATTCCTTATGCGAAGCGTCAATACAAATCATAAAATCTCTTTTTTCCATCCGAAAATGCCAACATAGGGGCCATCACCAATCTTTGCTTCAGTTCTTGAAAGCTGTTCTCGCATTTCTCTGTCCATTCCAACTTCTCAGTCTTACGAGTAAGCCGCGTTAAAGGGCTACTATCTTTACAAACTTGAATGCACCTCCGGAAGTGACCGGCCAATCATACCTCTGGTAGTTTCCCTAACCATGGTCATCAATTCCTCAATGGTCCTTTATTCATTCTAGTCAGGATCCTCCAAGGGATTCTTCTCAACAACAATCCCTTCTAGGAGAACATCCTCAACCGCTACATCCTTAATATGAACATCATCCGGTCCCGCGTAAGGACGCTCTATCAGATCCATAATCTGATCTCCAATAAGTAATAAAACATCATCGCGTTGTTGCTCCTCAACCTCAGGGTTCGGAGTCCCGCTACCATATACGATAACGAATTATGCTTCTATCACGATATTTATAAGGGTTCCCATAAGGGTTTTAACTATCAGTACTACGTTAGGTAGTCCGACTATGAACTTGGCAAGAGTTCTTATTATCTTAGTGAACTTATTATTTTAACGTCATATCATCTCTGAGGTTTATAACGCTTGGCTCTGATACCATTTCTGTAACACCCCCAAATCCGGGGTCGGGGATTCGGGTTGTCACGAGTTCCATTTCCCTTATCAATACTTAATCTTAACAGTCAACCAACTACTGCGTACTGTGACCCCACAATATACACACACACAGCACAAGTTTTAGTCTCAGAGATAAATACCAAAAATAACACAAGTCATTTTATTCCACAATTATAAATCATTTCACCATAAAAAGGGTTTCTAAATAGTTTACATTTCCTTGCCATTATTACAATTCATAAATATACATAAGTCCGGTACAACAAAAGTTGAAAGCCTAGCCTATTGGTAGTTCCTACCTCAGCTACAACAGCGTCAACGCCTACAGGAAACTGCGGAACGTTTCCTATCCGCTCACGAATTGGGAGCTTGGTCCTGTTCATCTTGTCTATCTGTTGTTGTGTGATGAAAGAAGAAAGCAAGGGTGAGCAACAAGCCCACCGAAATGATATGTATAATAATTAACAATATATGAGCATTCTCATAGTATTCATGAAAGTCTTGGTCAAAAGAAATGAACCAAGTTTGATATCTTAATGCGATGAAGTCGCAAAATATTCAGTATATATACATATATACTTTTCAAAATCTTGGAAGTCCTCTTCCATGCATAATACACACAGAGTTCCAGTGTATAACTGTATAAAAATATCGTTGCAAGGTGATCTCATATATCTACCTTGTCTCAACGTTTTTCTGAAAATCTTTGTCATGCATCAGATAATCATTAACCAGATATAAGTTGAAAAGATGAAGTTACAAGATACCCCAATATACTTATATCTTTTCCAAATACTACTTGAACTACCACCGTTCAAGTTATAATAGCAATATACTTATATCTTTTCCAAATACAACTTGAACTACCACCGTTCAAGTTATAATAGTTTCAAAAGTTCATCACATAGATGAGACTACAAGACAAAATTTGAATATATTCAATCTTTGAATATCATTATAAATAATGAAGTTACGAGATACTTCATTAAGTCCCGATATATATATACACCTATATTTATACATTTCATACACTCCTTGAAAACCTCTATTATGAAAATTATAAACAGAGTTGCAATATCCAATGAATTTGGAAGGGAGAAAACCTTGGCATAAACCTGATATCTTGCTGATCAGCCAAAGATACCAATAAGTAACCTTTTCTACTGTAGATGGATGAATTCCTCGCCGGTCATCACCCTGGCCGCATCAGGACCTCGCACTAGACCGTTACCCGGCTACTCACGCGTGGATGGACTGTCACCCAGCCTCTTACACCTTCATAGACCGTACCCCGGCCTGTCGCTTATGCCGACTCAATCAGATGGACTTACTTCCCGAACATTGGGCAAGTAATCAAATTGTTTTCTCAAAACAGCAACCATGTTGCGAATATAAAATACACCACAGAGCCGGATCCCTTAGATTTTTGAGCGAGTATTCAAGTCTCCTTTGAAAGGAAGCGCTTAAATTTGAAAACGAGTTTTGGGATCCTCTCTAACCTTTAAAATCATTTTGAAGACTCGAAAACATTTTTAAGAATGTTTGGAGTAATGCTGATTTAATAAAATAAATCAGTCCCAATATATTAGAAAATATCTGAATATTATTATTTAAATAATATTCCCATGAAGAGTAATCCTTATAAAAATAATTTGAAGTAGAAGTTTTAAAACTCATACTTGAAATGAATATTAATTAACCAAAGATATACTTATACGAAAGTACTATCTTTATTTGAATAATCGAAAATAAGTTTGATTATCGAATAATTATTCTTTAATAAAATAAAGAATGTTATTTAATAAATAAGCGGAGTCATAAGTCCTCAAATGAATATTCAAAATAATATTCATTAAATAAAATAAACGGAGTCATAAGTTCTCGAATGAATATTCAACTAATAATATTCATTAAATAAAATAAACGGAGTCATAAGTCCTCGAATGAATATTTAACTAATAATATTCATTAAATAAAATGAAGTTATCGAATAACCCTTATTCGATTAATAGTTTTGAAAACTATATCCATATATATATGAAAAAAAATAAAATATATATATATATATATTGTACTCGGGAACATCGACTCCCGATTTAGAAAAATGTTCCCCTTTGGGTCCCCTATACTAAGGGTATACGCAACTACTGCTTATCTCTAGCATATGTATTATGCAACTATAAGCAGTTGAATCAACAGATATATATCAAGATTATGAAACAGACATGCATATATACCATATAACATGCTCCAATATATCGCAAGATTTGCTAATTAACCATCATGCATCTATCACAAGATAATGCATATACATATGTATACATCACAACAATAGTATAATGGGTAGAAAACTTGCCTGAGTGTTCCGGGGTAGACTTAAGCTTAGAGTGGGTCCGATAACCTATGAACAACAACATAAGTCGAAATTAAACCCCGGTCGCTTAAGAAACTAGACTTTAACCAATTGAACCCTAACGTTCACTTATGGTAACTTATACGCTTAACGAATCACATAAGTCATTCGAGTACCCTCGTCTCCACCATTTTTAATAAATTAACCAATAAGAATTTTAAGGCGATTCTTTCGCGAGTACTCTACCAACTGCCTAATCCACTTTACATAATTGTTTCATACTCCAATTAGTCATTTAAGGGCCTTAACCAAGGTTTCAAAGTAAGGCGAGGGGTAATGGTTCGTTCGCCAAACGCCGTTACTTAAAACGGTCGTTTCTCCTAAACCGTACATCGGATTCAAGCGAACCACATATCAAAATGAAGCTTACGACATAATCTAACTAAACATGGAAAAGTCACAGATTCAATAGTTAGCTCTCTGTCCCGAACAGTAAGAACAAGCAGTTGTATGAAATTGGGCATCACGACGGCTATGTTTACGCGATTGCCAAGTTTTAAACCACTCCAAACAACCACCATTCAACTCACAACCAACAATACAACCAACCCTCATCCAAACCTTACTACATCAGTCCCCAAACCTCAATATTTTCCAATTTATACAACCCCACACATGAACTACTAGCTATACTTAAGTTTCATTAACTATAAACAAGATTTCAACATCCAAATCACTACAAATCCAATCCAAACTCTAAACACACAAGCATCATGCTTCTCATTTACTATAACCATCAAAACCATCTTAATACTCAAATTAAAGTTAGGGTTTGGAGGTGTTATACCTTCCTTGGAGTGATTAGAGTAGCTAGGAAGTCTTAGGGAGCCTCATACAAGCTTGATCTTTCCAAAGAAATCAAGAACACAAAGTTAAGTTTTTAAGTTTCTAAAAGTCAGATTGAACTAACTGTCAAAAAGAGGGTCTTACCTTGCTTATTTGGACGAGACTTGTGAACAAGCGTTGTAGGTCATCTCAATACCTTTCCAAAGAGCTATAGAACATACTATTTGAGTGAGTATTGAAGGAGATATGATAGTTTGAAGTTGCTGCTCTGGTTTTGGCCGAGAGCTTTTGTTCTTGGAAAGAAAAAGTCAACTTCTAATTTGTGTTTTGTGATTTGTTTTGCCTTGGCTTGGTTGCTACCTTTTGTTTTGATTAATTACTTTTAACCATGGTGAATTTTGTGTGGTTTAGAATCAACCAACACTTCCTTCCCTTTTTGTCATGCTCATGTCATCCTCTTATGTCATCATCCCACACTTGTTCTCTTCTTGTTGGTGAGATGACATCATCCTCCACTAACTCTTTGATTAACTCCTAATCACTTGGCTAATGACCGCTGATCTGTTATACGGTTCGCTTAACTTTCGTTCTCGTTTATCGTTTGAGGGATCATATCCGGGATCTTATTACTTGGGTTCCCTTAACCTTTCTCAATACATTATATTCCTTTTATGATCCTCTCTTATAATCCTTGAATTTTAAATCCTTTTTATCATGTTACCTTATGCTCAATTCTTTCGGTATCTGGTGGATTTTCGGGAAAAATCAAAGTGTTCGGATTTGGATTCTAACGATCTTTACATACACTTATATACCACATAGAGTACTAATAATATATTAGAAGATCAATAAAAGAACCCCTACATAGTGTGGCATGAAAAATTTTCTTATTTAGCATAATCAGCAAAATCACTATTCATAAGGGTTTCAAAAATTCCAAAAAAATTGGGGTTATTACACGTACCCTGGGTGAAACCGTAGAAGAAGCATACGTGGTTAAGAAACTTCTACGAGCAGTACCTTTAAAGTTCTTACAGATTACTTCAGCGATTGAACAGTTTGGAGATTTAGAGGCAATGACGGTGGAAGAGACCGCTGGCTCACTACTAGGAAAATGCCCTTAGACATCGGTTATAAACCGATGTCTTTTTTCTTTCAAAACCGATGTCTTCGCATGTGTAGAGAAAATGGGGGTCTTTAACATCGGTTTTTAGCCGATGTTAAAGAAGTACACAGACATCGGTTTTTTGAGCAAATTGATGTATAATTAGCCCTTTTTTTGATTAAAATGTTTAAACTAGATTGTCAAAAATGGTATTTAGGAGGTTAAATACCATTTTAAACATATAACAGGGAAGCACTTTTAACTAATAGACATCAGATTCTCAAACAAATCGATGTCTTAGTCCTTATTTTACATCGGTTTATTTCCTAAACCGATGTTAGACATGTATTATAACATCAGTTTTAGTTTAAGAAGCGATGTGAAACTTCTACTTTAACATCGGTCTTATTTTGTTTTACTTTTATGTACTTGCACAAACCGATGTGTTTTAACATTGTAGACATCGTTTTCTTTCCAATAATTCGATTTAATTTGTTGGTTTAGACATCATTTTTAGTTTGAGTAGGTGATGTGTTTTTAGTTGATTCACATCAGTTTTATAACAAGAAATTTAAAAAATAAGCCTGTGCATTTGTGCATAAACCTAGAAAAAGCAAAAACAATATCAAATGAACATCCAACAAACACAACCAAATTATAAACTAAATCAACATGTCTACAACCAAAATCCAACAGCATTCTCCGACAACCAACATTTAACCATTCCGACGTCCAACAAACAACCAACATCCATATCTACAACCAAAAACCAATCCACCCATCCATATTTATCTCCATATTCCAGCTAAAATTCATACAACTTAATATTTACGTCTAAAATTTACCAATATAAGAGACCACTAAAGTTTGCAAAAGCATAGGGTTCCCTTACTAGTTTGCAAAAATCAAGTCATTAAAAACTTCATATTAACTCCTGGATATATTCTGCAGCCTCCATTCGCACCTCGTCAAGCTCGTCCGTCGTATAAGACAAACGGGTCTTGGTCGCCCACTAATTTTTAATAAACGTGACAAGGAATTAGCACATGAATTATGTAGAACTGTTTATTTTAATAGTTAACACGTGAATCATATATACCTTGGTTCTAAATGTCATTTCTCTGTCGGAAATTATTTCTTTTATATAGCGCAGGACAACATAGCCGCATTCATGACCACCAGGCTGTTTGGGCGATCCCTTTACAAAACAACAAAATCAAAGTCAGAAGCAAAGAAAGGGGGACTTCGCCAATCTGGAGAAACACTGACTAAATGCAAAACTTACAACAAGATTCTTTGTTTTTTCAGGCTTATTTCCCCTTCTAGTTTCGGCATTAAAAGTTTTTATTGCGCTACGTGATAGAATGACACAATGTCAAAAAATACCTAAAAGTAATCTACAAGCATATATATCAAAACCGAAACATGTTCATGTAGAGATTACCTTGACAGTGCTTTTTCCAACTTAGGAAAATGATGCGGATGAGACAAAGGATTGCAGATATAGATGTCACCCTCCCATATTATGACTAAAATCCAATGTTGACTATTTTTTAAAATAAATATAATAAAGTTAGAATGTGCGGAAAAAAATTACCTAAAAATTAATTGTAACAAAGTAAAATTTACTTCTCGTTATGTGGCAGGAAGAATACACGATCAACATTCCCCTCTTTCAACCGATGGACAATGTAAGATTCAAAACCTTTGTTGAGGGAAAATGTAACACCAGGATCGCAGAAGGCAAACAGATCTAAATCATCGTTCTCAGTGACCACGGTATGCAAGTAGCAATAAAAAATGGGCTCAATAGCGTATGTATTTGTGCAGAATAAAAAGAATAAAAATAAAACTATGCTTACACCATGTATGCCGCTATTGTAGATTGTCCGATCATGTCATACTCTAACAAGGCAATTATATTTTCATACAAAATAAATATTTTTTTCTCTACTCCAAAGACCTCTGCATTGCGCGGAATCGACAAAGAGGCCCCAGTAGCTTTCATGAAAGTTTTTGCTTGTTTGTATAACAAACTGAAGCAACTCGGCACGTTCTTATGTTTCTTTGCCCTGTCAAATTCTTCTTGCAGGCATAGCAACTCACTTTTTGCTTTTGACACAGGTATTTCCTTAACCTTTTTCTGAAATTAATTAATAAATCATTTATTAAATATAGAAACCCCTTTTTTGAACATAATGTGAGAAATTATTGGCGTCAACATACCTTTTTAATTACAGTTGGGAAGATTACCATGTCTCGAGACCATGCTAAATGTGAGCTAACAGCTTGGCGGACTGTCTCTATTTCACCACGTACGGGTGCGGGAACCAAAACTTCTTCTTGGATGTTGCCATCCACCAAAACACGAACACATCCAGCTGGCATAGGCACTCCATGTATTGATTTGTTCATATATGAGTCTTCCAAAACCATGCCAAATGCAACCTTGTTCTCAATATTGTCCACATCCAGCTCATATTTTTTTGCACCCTACATTTATAAGGGAAGACAAAAAATAAATAATTTATGCAAGCATGTGTTGTGTGCACTATCACATATTGATACTAGTACATGCTTCTTACCTTTGGGTTAGATGGATCTTTGTCAAAAGCAATACATTCGTAATCTTCAGCCACCAACAATTCCTTCGCAATAGTTGGTATAACACCTTCATCAAGGATTCCATGACATGATGCTGCTTTCTCAGATAAATTTGGAGAAAATTGAGCATTTAGAGCTTCAATCTGTGCCGTGAATTCCTTCTTTAATCTATCCATCTCAGCATCCCTCTGTCGATCATGGTCCATCAACTCAGCCTTTGTAATTCTTGTTCGTTTCTCCTTAGGCAAATTGAAAAACAATGTTGGGGTGACGAACCCTCCAACGCCTTGAACCCGTCCTGAATGTTCAGGAGTTTCCAGGGCCGTGGTCAACACATCTACAACACCCAATGGTTGAAATTCTCCATTTTCCTTCTTCTCCAGCAAGGCATCCTGTCAACAGAAAATAAGAAAACAAAAAGTAAAATTACTTGCTTCGAAGCTTGTAAAATCTACTAAAATATTTTACTTACAATTTTGGCATTTATTTCTTCCACTTCTTCGTCATATGTCCCATCTTTCTTCTTACGACCCTTTTGCCAAAAAATAGCCCTATCTTTCTGCTCCCCAGGCTGCAACCTCCCTGCTTTTATCTGTTTAAAATATAGAAATAATTAAAATCCATGAAAAACAAACCAAAAAGTAGACAACATTGATAATCACTTACTTCCTCTTCTTGTAAACCGATATACCTTTTCCTCGACATGCGGTGTGGATATTTCCGCTTTTTCACCCGCTCGGTCTGATCCTTACGCAATGGCTGTAGCAAAATACCAGTTTTTACTTGCACCTCATAATTAAATAAAAATAATATTTATAAAAATTTTATACCTCCCACTTCTTCGAAGTCCTATCTCCAACAAATTTTTTCCAAGCATCCTTGCTCACATAGGAATATTTCTTTGGAGGTTTCCTGAGCTTTTTCTTCTGTCCAACAAACGGCATGACATAGTCGGAAATCAACATAATTTTGAATTGCCTCCACTTCACTCCTGCCGACTTTAGCATCAAAGCCTCACATTCAGGAGGAATTTTGAATGTACTCTGAAAACAATTAAAAACAGATTTAAAAACAATTAAAAGCCTAAGAACATGTACAATTAAAAGCCTAAGAACATGTACAATTTTTACCTCAACATCAGACCATAAGTTGGCTTTTAATTCCTGATCCACCTTAGGCCAGCTTGCAATATCGATTGGAATGATAGTTCTAGCTAGCATCCCAATGTAGGACTGAAATTTGTGTCTAGTATCTCCTTCAGGCTCTCCATACATATTGCATCTAACTTTAATTTTCTTTCCCTAAGCTTTCTTGATCGCAACTTTGTACATTCTTGAAATACCTCGCGCAGATCCATACCTCTGTTTTGAAGTTTCAGTACTGGTTGCTGGTTGAGCTTCTGTTTCACTTGGTGTTCCTTTTGGTCCTTCAGACTGACCACTGGCAGCTGTTCTAGATTCCCTACTTCTCTTCGGCTTTTTCTGCTTCTTAGCTGCTCGTACAGAGTCAGCTGCTTCAATTGTTGCTTCTTTTGGTTCAGACTGATCAGATTGTTATGTTGCTTTGATCAATAGATGCAACTCATTGGCTTCCTCGACTGTTTTAGATTCAATACTTTTCTTGGACTTTTTCTACTTCTTAGCTGCCATTTCAATCCTTCAATCTATAAAGTGTAACAAAATATTAGATATGCAGATATATATATAAATAATTAAATATGTAGATATACATCCAAATAGAACATGAATAATTAAATATGCAGATATAGAACATGAATAATTAAATATGCAGATAATTAAATATGCAGATAATTAAATATGTAGATAATTAGATATGCAGATAATTAGATATGCAGATAATTAAATATGCAGATAATTAGATATGCATATAATTAGATATGCATATAATAAAATATGCAGATAATTAGATATGTAGATAATTAAATATGCAGATAATTAGATATGCAGATAATTAGATATGCATATAATTAGATATACAGATAATTAAATATACAGATAATTAGATAAGCAGATAATTAAATATGCAGATAATTAGATATGCAGATAATTAAATATGTAGATAATTAAATATGCAGATAATTAAATTATGCAGATAGAACATGAATAATTAAATAATCAACTGATATAAATATGTGCATTAAGCGAAACGTGTAAAGTAGAAGTGCATTCATATAAAATGGTAACATAGTACATTAAGCGAAACGTATTAACTCTAGAAAGAGAATACACACAACATAGTACATAGTTTTACAATATATAAATATATTGTTCAGTTTTTAACCCAAATTCCCATTTTCTCTCACCCTATGCTCCATATCATCAGCAACATCACATGCCGGGATATTAGAGCAAAATGGTTGATGCTCCATTGTCGTGTCTCCTAGGTCATCTTTATTGTAGATATCGTGATAGTCTCGAGTCGTGGATTTTAATGCAATGGACCAGGTAGCATGAATCGGATCTTCGACATAAAACACTTGCTTCACTTGATCAACAGAAAAATATTTATCCTTCTTCTGGACCTGTCGACTAAAGTCCACAAGCGTGAAGCCAAGATCATCCACTTTGATACCTCTGTCATTCGATGCCCATTTACACAAGAATAAAGGGGCTTTGAAATCATGGTAGTCCAACTCCCATATTTCTAGAATGATGCTATAGAACGTCATATCACTCTCGATCAGATTTAAATCCCTAGCACTACAAACTTGAACCGTCTTAGCAACTAAACAAACACCACTGTTCTGAACAACCCTTGATTTATCACGATCTTTTGTGAAGTACCGAACTCCGTCAACTAGATATCCTTCGTAAGTCAAAATAGAATAAGATGGTTTGGCAGCCAACCATCTTATCGTTTTTGAAATAGCGGCACGGTTTTCCTTAAGTTCACTCCTAACCTGCACACATTGTCATTCACTACATATAAGCCACTTATTAATTATATTAAATAAAACTCACAATAAAAGTCAGAATAAGAGAAACCAACTTTTCTTTCGAACTAATCAGCAAACAGCCGATTATGTTCTCCCATGAGCCAATGAACACTCTTTTTCTTTCCTCGATGAATTTCTTCAAGATACTCCTTATGCTTTCTGATAAAAAAAATATCTATTATATTCACTCACAAGAATACTTACCGAAAAGATATGGTTTTACAAGAGCGAAAACTGAACTTACATTATGTAAGGAAATACTTCAGAATTGTTTAACAAGACAGTTAACTGTGCCTCATCTCGCTCTTTCTCTTCGACTTCCTTCATCTTCACAACGGATAAGGGACCAGAAAGCCTGACTTGGTCTTTAGGAACACCAGCTGTTTTGCAACTCTCTTTAAGAAACTCAGTGCAGAATTCTACTGATTCCTCACCAAGATAACTTTCGGCGATACAACCTTCCGGATGATAACGGTTTCTAACATAACTTTTCATCACTTTATTAAACCATTCAAACGCATACATCCACCTATAGCACACTGGTCTACACAAACGGAATTCCCAAACCAAGTGGACTATGAGATGTATCATAACATCAAAAAATGAGGCATGAAATTTTTTTTCAAGCTCACACAAGGTCAATATCAGCCCATAAATCTTTAAATCAGCCATGGAGCAACTGGGAGCAACTGTTGGAAGAGGATGTGGCAGTCATGGGACTTCAGCCCATAAATCTTTAAATCAGCCATGGACACGCATGTCCATACGAAAGTTTCATATTCAAGAATAACGACAACAATGTTCTTTTTTCAGCCTTTGATAAAGTAAAAGTAGAAGGAGGCAAGTAGATTTTCTTTTCTCCTACTTGTGGAGCTAAATCAGCCCTAACACCCATGTCAAGCATATCATGACGAGATGCCTCGCTATCTTTTGACTTGTACCGCATATTTAACAGTATCCCCATCAGATTATCACTCACATTCTTCTCGATGTGCATAACATCGAGATAGTGACGAACGTGGTGAAACTTCCAATATTCTAACTCGAAAAAAATAGACTTTTTCTTCCACAAACAATCAACCTTTTTGGACTTCTTTACTTCCTTGCCATAAGAAAATTTAATCCGTTCCTGTTGTGCTAACACTTCTTCACCAGAAAGGGGTGGACGTGGTCGCCGAAGCTCTTGTTCGTCGTTAAAAGCCAACTTTTGTCTCCTATAGGGGTGATGGTCAGCCAAATAATGGCGATGGCCTTGATAACACATTTTTTTACTATGACTTAAATATTTGGCAACGGTGTCATCACCAAATATGGGACAGCTCTTGTAACCCTTATTAATACAACCGGACAGATTTGCATATCCAGGAAAGTCATTTATGGTCCACATCAAAACCGCTTTTAAAGTAAAATAGGATTTATTATAAGCGTACTAGACATTTGGTTCACCTTCTACCCAAAGCTTCTTCAAATCATCGATCAACGGCTCTAAGTATACGTCAATATCATTTCTCGGCTCGTGCGGACCAGGAATTAATATTGATAACATTATAAACTTCCTCTTCATGCATAACCATGGAGGAAGATTATAAGCTACCAATACTACCGGCCACAACTATACCTATTGCTTAGGCCATTATTAAACGGGTTTATACCATCTGCTCCTGAAGCTAATCGAAGGTTTCTTGGATCACTATCAAACGAAGGCCACCGATAATAAATATTCCTCCATGAAGGAGAGTCGGCTGGATGCCGCATTTGACCATCATTTGACTGTTGTTTTGAATGCCAAATCAAATGTTCAGCGGTATTAGGAGATTTAAACATTCTTTTAAACCTAGGAATGATAGGAAAATACCATATAACCTTGGCTGGACTATTTACCCTAAGTTTACCATCTTTCGCAACCTTCCAGCGAGATAAACGACATTTAGGACACTCAGATGCATTAAGATTTATACCCCTGTAGAGTATACAATTGTTTGGACATGCATGAAATTTAATGTACTCGAGGCCCAAGTCAGATAAGGTTTTCTTTGCCTCATACGCATTAACCGGTAACACATGATCTTGATGAAGAAAAGAACCAACAGAAGTGAGAAGATCAGTGAAGGCGCTATCGCTAATACCAAACCTAGATTTCCAATTATGTAGCTTTAACATTGACTCTAACTTCGTACATTCACTGCCCTTATATAAAGGTTGTTTCGCATCAGCTACAAACCTATTAAAGTCATACGAATCATGATCGTCCGAATTATAAGCAGCTTCACAAACGTCAACAGTTTCGGATTGAGCATTTTGCTCCTTAGGTAGAAATGTACTACCGGCAGATGATCTAACACTCTTTGGACCAGGTTTCTCCATGCCAAATCCAATCAGTATACCCCAAACTAAAACTTTTTTCATATAAATGACCCAGTATTACTTTTACGTTATATTTTCTAAAATTAGCGCAACGCCCACAAGGACAAAGGATGTTCTTAGGATCCTTTGAGTTCTCTTCTGCAAATATTAAGAAACTTTCAACACCTATCTCATATTCTAAAGAATCCCTGTCTTTGAAAATCCACGACTTGTCCATTTATTTTTAAGACAAACAGCAACCTAGCAACCTACATGTTTGTCATTTCAAACATTAAGAAGTAACGCTTAGTTGTTTACTTATTTAGGATTAAACATAATTAAACAAATAAATTAATTATGCATATAAATTAAACATACGAATGCTTGTAATATGAATGCTTGTAATACGAATTCTTGTAACACGCATAATTAAACATATAAATTAATTATTACAACTACATATGTTTACACATATACAATTCCACACATAAACTAAACAAGAACATAAACTAAACAGGATCCATACACATGCATCTATTAAAATTAAACAAGAACATGCATTAAATTAAAAAAACATAAAATTAAAACATGAAACAAGAACAGGCATTAAACACATAAAAAAGAACATGCATTAAACACATGCATCTATTAAAGTAACAAAAAATACACATGCATGTGAAATCTTACCTAATCGAGCAAACCCCCTTCAAATTTAACCAAACCCAGCTCCAAACCCATCTCCAGAGACCGACCTGTACAAACAAACTCGATTAAAATCAAAACATAAAATTTGAAATTAAATTAAAAAAAAAAAACTTACTTTTCACACACTAATCGAGTAGTCCACACTTCCTTCAAGGCTTTTCAGCACCAATCGACCTCGATTTATGAATTAATCGAGTTTCATTCATATAAATTTAGGGGTTTTAGGTTAAAGAGAGTGAAAAGTAAGTTTTACATTAAAGAGATAGTGAGAGATGAGAGAGAAAATAGAAGAGAGAAGAGAGACAAGACAGTGAGAGAGAAGAGAGAATGAGAGAGAGAGAAGAGAGAATGAGAGAGCTGAGAGAGAGAGCAGAGAAGGGGGGAAGCGGTTTTGTTTAATGGGGGGAAACCGAAAATAAAAAAATTTGGTTAAGGGGAATTTTTTGGTGTATTAACGGGGGAAAGAAAGAAGCGGGCATTTTTTATTTTTTTTAAAAATGATTATAGACATCAGTTGGTTTAGATACCGATGTCTTACAACACCTTTAACATCGGTTTGAAAGCAACCGATGTTAAAACTGCTTTTAACATCGGTGACATTTCTAACCGATGTTAAAGGGGTGATGTCGTAGGCACTATTTCTAGTAGTGGGTCTCTCAAAGCCCATGAAGAGAGAGTACGGGGACAGACGGAGGCTACTGATGGACAACTCCTCTTGACAGAGGAAGAATGGATGAAAAGAGAAAATGCTGAAGGATAGTTATTACTCACAAAAGAAGAATGGGCAAAAAGGTCAGGGAAGACTGGAACAGAGATATCTCAGACTCAGAGAAATCGAGGAAACACATCGTAAAATGTCAGACGAGACATAAGCAAGGTACGATGCTTTAATTGTAGTATGTACAACCATTATGCTGCTGAGTGTCGTAAACCTCGACGTGATAGAGAGCAAAGGCCAGAATCCAACTTTTCCCAAGTACAAGACGATGAGCCAGCGTTGCTTATGTTGGAATGTGAGAATAAGGAAGGGAAGCAACTAATTTTGAATGAAGGAGATTTAGTGCCAAATTGAAGGAAAATATTGGACAGGTAATTGAATCTAATGTTTGGTATTTAGATAACGGAGCAAGTAACCATATGACTGGCCAACATTCAAAATTTTTAGAATTAGATGAAGGTATAAAAGGGGTAGTCAGATTTGGAGATGGTTCTACGGTGGACATAAAAGGAAAGGGATCAATTATGTTCAAGTGCAAGAATGGAGAGGATCTACTGTTCCATGAGGTATATTATATCCCCACACTTCGTAATAATATCTTAAGTCTTGGTCAAATGTTCGAGAATGGGAATAAAGTGGTGTTAAAAGGTGATTATCTGAGAGTTTATGATAAGCAACATAGATTACTTATGAATGTTAAGAGGTTGAATAACAGGCTATATAAAATTATTCTGGATACTGGAAATTCAAGGTGTTTGATGTCTAAAGCTGAAAATTCAGCGTGGTTGTGGCACTCCCGTTTAGGTCATGTAAATTTCAATGCAATGATGCTTATGTCTGTAAACAAGATGGCATACATGTTACCTCAAATTATTCAGCCTAAGAAAGTATGTACTGGATGCTTATTGGCCAAACAAATAGGGAAGCCCTTCCCGAATCAAACCACTTTTTGTGCACGGCAACCGCTGGAGTTAATTCATGGTGATTAATCTGGTCCATTTTCACCAATCACACCTTCTGGAAGCAAGTATTATTTTCTTTTGGTGGATGATTATAGCAGATTCATGTGGATATATATGTTGCAGGAAGGACGAAACTTTGGAGATTTTTATTAAATTTGAAGCACAAGTGGAGAAGTACTCGGAGAAGAAGATACCGACCCTTAGAACTGACGGGGGCGAATTTTGCTCGAGAAAATTCATGACATATTGCGAAGAAGTCGGCATCGCACATCAGTTGACTGCTCCATACTCCCCATAATAAAACAGAGTAGTGGAGTGTCGTAATAGAACAGTTGTAGCAATGATACGAAGTCTTTTGAAAGAAAAACAGATGCCTTCCATGTTCTGGGGTGAAGCTGTACGACACTCATTTTATATACTCAAACGTCTACCAACTTGGACTCTGTCAGGGGGAACACCATATGAAGTCTGGAAAGGAAGGAAACCAGAGCTCAGTTGTGACGACCTCAACCCCGGGGTCAGGAGTTGACGTCACCAAACACATTTACCAAAATATAAAACAACAAGATTATTATTAAAATATACTAACTTGACCCCAAACCAAGATCCGATCCAGGTTCAAGTATTATTCAGGTTCACATTATTACAAACCATTTATTCAACATCTAACACACTCTAACTTTATTCAGCAACTCATCAGACCTTATGGTTTGATACAAACTACCTCAGATGAGCCGGGTCTTAATGGGGTGGGAACACGGGTATGTCTGACTGGTCTTCTAGGCATCTGCGAGATATACATAATAGTTTGCAAGGGTGAGTATAATCGCTCAGCAGTACCAACATATGAATAACTGAATAAAACAGTAATGTAACAATAATAGGAACATAGCTGTAATCATGTCATCAACATTATATAATGAAAATCGGATATAACTGGATATCACTGGCTAGCATGCTTTATCAAAATAACATAATAGTGTGCTGTATAAGTACTAGAGTCCAATTTTAGCAAGCTATTCACATTTATAAAACCGCTGTATCAACTACTTATACCCTTACAGGAATCACAAATCTAAATCAGATACGTAACGGATATGTGAAGACAGTTGATCAGGCTATCAACACCAGACGACTCTAACTGCCATCCCATTTACTTGTCCCAGAACTCAGAGACTAGCTAGGTCTCTGAGCTGCTGGACTAATTGGTTATAGGGTGTGCGCAACCGAATTAGCCTCTTACGCCACCTCAATAGGCCTACTCTGGCCCTTATGTATTCCATATCTAATCGTTTTATCCATTTTTCAAAACACTTGTACCTATCTCGTTTCAAAATCATTCGTTTTACCAGCACACATATAAAATCCAGTTCGCAAATCATTTCATTCGAAATAGGAACCTTTCGAAGTTACTTTCCCCAAAACAATTTGAAAACAGTGATTTATAACTACAGGGAATACGTAACTTAAAACATTTATGTTCCATTACGAGCTTAAAGCATTTAGCTATTCATACGTACTGAACCATAAAAGAATGGTCAGAGGTACTTGCCTTGTAATGCTTTACCAAACCCTAAATAGCTTTCACGCTGATTTCGATCCTGGGAAACTCAACTGGGATCTACAAATACAGAATAACCTATTCAGTTATATCGACATGCTTGATATCCTCAATTCCTAATAACCCAATCCGATAAACTGACTCGTATAGTTATTATACACATAATCACTAATCACGTAATCATGTAATCCGAACACACATAGGGGTAACACGTATAATATAAGTACGTACGTTTACAAATACATTTTTAGAAAATTTTGACAGCAACTCCTTTGTTTATAAGACTACCCGTCGATCGCAATCGACGTCCGAATTTCACAACAATCCACAATCTCAATTCGCAACACCATTTCACAATCCCAAAACTATTTACATACGAAACTCGTTATTCGAATTATTTTATTTATTTATAAAATTTAGGACTCAGAACAACGTCATCACCGTCCACCGTTGACTCACCGAAGTTCATCGCCAACGGCGGTATAATTTATTGGCGCCCGATATAATACGGGTTCCCAAATAAATTACGCCAATTAAAATACTTTTCTCGCAACGAAAATTTTTATATCACGAATATTATTCATTTATTTTCCTGCAATAAAGAAAAGAAAATAATTTTATAAAAATATCAAACCCATCTCCAAAAACAGGCCCAACAGTAAGGCTCGAAACACACGGCCCAAACTGCAGCCCAAAAACACAGCCACCACTGTCACCGCACACACGGCCTTACCGCCAGCGCACACACACACAACACGAACCACACACACATCACGGAACGCACACACACATATCACAGAACACACTCACACCACAAAACACACACACACACACATATCACAATAGCACACACAGATATATACATATATGTATATATATATACAAGAAATTGAATCACAATAGAACTGAGGAAAGCCGGAAATATTACCGGAAGTAGAGCTACCGGAGATAACGCCGGAAATGAAAGGAAGAAACGGAGGAAGAAAGAAAAGAAACCGAGAAACGAGAGAAGAGAGAACAACAGGGAGAGACAAGGCGTGTGCCACAGGGGAAGGGGTGTGGTTTATTATTTTTTTCTACTTCTATGAAATTGCAACACCTGGCAGCCTGTTTATTGAGAAGTAAACACGTAGCAATTACGATAAATATGAAGGTTTAAGGGCCCAATTTGTCCCGATAATTTGAAATTAACGAATTTAGGTGTACGAAAAATGATTTCAGAAAATTACAAAAATAATATCAAAATGTCATATATATCCCGAAGTTTACAAAAATATAAATTTAAAAATTTTTAAAACAATTTTTAAAGTACACTTTGTACTCGATTTTCAACAAATAACGAAACGACGTATGGGTTAAACGAATCCCGAAAATTTCCAAAATAATTTTAAAATTCTCAGAATAATACGAACTTAATAAAATATAAGTTTCATGATTTTTGAAGATTTCCATAATTAAATATGAATTTTACAATTAAACACACTCAGAAAATCATTTAAAAATAAATAATTAATGAAATATTGATTCTCAATTTTATAAAGTTCTAAAAATAATTATCGAAATCATAAAATTATAAAACCAATTTTAGAGATCATCCAAATATTTATGGAATTAAAACTGCAATAAAATCACTTTTACAAACGAAATAGAATAGTAGAACTCAATAATAAAGCAAACAATTCAATCCCACATATCAACAAATCACAAATAACTAAATAACAATCAATAACTGCTGCCAAAATCAATACACACATTTATTTAATTATTTAAACCTTTATTACACTTTTAGTTATTAAAATAAAAAGAAAAGAAATACACGAGTCATTATATCCCTTCCCCCTTAAAAAGATTCTATCCCCAAAATCTGACTTAGCTAAACAAATGAGGATATTTATCAAGCATGTCTGACTATAATTCCCAAGTAGACTCCTCTACTCGAGGATTTCTCCACAAGACTTTCACTATGGGGATCGACTTATTCCTAAGGACTCTCTCTTTACGGTCTAGGATTTGGATCGGTTGTTCCACATAGGACAAATCTGGCTGAAGCTCAATCGGTTCATATTCTATGACTTGATTCGAACTAGGGATATAGGGTTTCAACATAGATACGCGGAACACATTATGAATGTGCTTCCACTGCGGTGGTAACGCTATCTCGTAAGTAACCTTTCCCACTTTCTTCAAAACCTCAAAGGGTCCTATAACTCTGGGGCTAAGTTTTCCTTTCTGACCAAAACGCACTAAACCTTTCCAAGGTGATACCTTTAGAAACACCAGAGCTCCTATCTCGAAGTCCATATCCTTCCTATGTAAATCTGCATACTTTTTCTGTCTATCTTGGGCTGCTTCCAACCTTTTCCGAATTAATACTATTGTATCTTTGGTTTACTGAACCAACTCAGGACCTAACACTTTATTCTCTCCTACTTGATCCCAATATAACGGTGATCTACACTTACGTCCATACAAAGCTTCGTAAGGCGGCATCTCGATATTGGCATGGTAACTGTTATTATACGAGAACTCAATCAAAGGTAGGTGTTCATCCCAATTACCCTTAAAATCCAAAACACAGACTCTCAAAATATCCTTTATGGTTTGAATCGTTCTTTCACTTTGGCCGTCTGTCTGAGGACGATAAGCGGTGCTCATATTCAACTTTGTTCCTAGGCACTCTTGGAATTTAGTCCAGAACCTGGAGTTAAATCTTGGGTATCGATCTGACACTATAGACACAGGCACTCCATATTTGGTAACTATCTCATCCAAGTATAACTTAACTGGCTTTTCCAACGAATACCTTTCATTGATCGGAAGAAAATGCGCTGACTTAGTCAATCTGTCAATGATTACCCAAATAGCATCGTGATTTGCTCTCGTCCTTGGCAATCCCACTACAAAATCCATAGCAATCTCTTCCCACTTCCATTGGGGAATCTCCAAAGGTTGTAATAATCCACTCGGTCGTTGATGTTCCGCTATCACCGTTTGACACACATGACACTTACTTACCCAATTAGCAATATCCTTCTTCATTCCTGACCACCAAAAGTTTCTCTTCAAGTCTTGGTACATCTTAGTACTACCAGGGTGGATAGAAACCCTAGAGTTATGCGCTTCGTGTAATACCTCATTCTTCAATTCCGTTACATTAGGAATCCAAACTCTGGATGAAAATCTATACAAACCTTGATTATCTTTTTGAGTACACAACTCTTCTCCCGTCAAAGTATCCGACTCTTGTTCCATAACTCCTTCTTGACACCTTTTGATCTTTTCCATCAATGTCAGCTGGAAAGTAACTTCATATAGTTGCTCTTAATTCTCACTAGGTACTCGAACCTCAATCTCCATTATTTCCAAGTCTTGGGCTAGTTCTTCCGCAATCTTAATCATATTCAACCTTTCTTTTCTACTCAAGGCATCAGCCACTACGTTAGCTTTACCTGGGTGATAATTAATCGAACAATCGTAGTCCTTGATCAGCTCCAACCACCTTCTATGTCTCATGTTCAAATCCTTCTGCGTGAATATGTACTTCAGGCTCTTATGATCCGTATAAATATCGCATTTCTTTCCATACAAGTAGTGACGCCATAACTTCTAAGCAAACACTATAGCCGCCAACTCAAGGTCATGAAACGGATATTTCTGCTCGTGAGGCTTTAACTGTCTGGAGGCATAAGCAATAACTTTGTCATGCTGCATTAGCACGCAACCCAATCCTTTCAAAAAAGCATCACGATAGATCACAAAGTTTCCCGTCTCATCTGGCAATGCTAATACTGGAGCCGTCACTAATCTCCGTTTCAATTCCTGGAAACTTTCTTCACACTTTTCCGTCCAAACGAACTTCTCATTCTTCCTGGTCAACTTGGTCAATGGGGATGCAATCTTCGAGAAATCTTTCACAAACCTTCGATAATATCCTTCTAATCCGAGAAAACTTCTTATTTCTGTCGGTGTCTTGGGTTTCTCCCACTTTGATATGGCTTCAATCTTTACTGGGTCTACTTTGATACCTTCCTTACTCACTACATGTCCAAGAAACTGCACTTCTGTCAACCAAAATTCACACTTGGGTAACTTTGCATATGGTTGCTTTTCTCTTAACTTCTAAAGAGCAATCCGTAGATGCGTTGCGTGATCTTCTGGATTCTTTGAATATATGAGGATGTCATCAATAAATACAATAACAAACTTATCCAGATACTCCTTATACACCCTATTCATTAAATCCATAAAAGCCGTTGGCATATTCGTCAATCCAAACGACGTCACTAGAAACTCATAACGGCCATACCTTGTTCTGAATGCAGTTTTGGGGATATCTTCAGGCTTTATCTTCAATTGGTGGTAGCCAGATCTTAAATCAATCTTTGAGAAGTAACATGCTCCATTAAGCTGATCAAACAAATTATCGATGCGTGGCAAAGGATACTTATTCTTTATCGTCAACTTGTTCAACTCTCTGTAGTCAATGCACAATCTCATACTTCCATCCTTTTTCTTCACAAATAGCACTGGAGCACCCCACAGAGAAACACTGGGTCGAATGACTCCCTTATCCAATAGTTCCTGAAGTTCCTAGCCAATTCTTTCATTTCCATTGGGGCCATCCGATATGGAGCCTTAAAAACTAGTTCAGCTCTAGGTATCAAATCAATGGAGAACTCTATCTCTCGATCAGGTGGCAATCCTGGTAACTCTTCTGGGAAAATATTAGGGAATTCTCTCACTATGGGAATCTCATCCAAAGTAGGGGTCTCTTTCTTCGTATCCACCACATGAGCCAAATACGCCTCACATCCTTGCCGCAACAATCTCATTGCTTGTATTACTGAAAGGAACTTTTTATCCTGCCTCTGCCCTTGATAGCTGATCCTTTTATTATCTGGGGTATACATAACAACTCACGTTTTCTTACAGTCAATATTCGCCTTATATAGAGACAATCAATCCATACCTAAAATAACATCAAAGTCTCCCAACCCGAAGGGTATTAAGTCAACAGGGAACATATACCCTGAAATCTCTAGGGAACATCTAGGACAAAATTGACTTACGGGTACTTTATCCTTATTAGCCACTTCTATGGTCAAAGGTTCCTCTAAGTCTTCCAACATCAATTGCATTTTATTCGCACAATTTACAGATATAAAAGATTTGGACGCTCCTGAATCAAACAAAACGTTAACAGGTACGGAATTAAGAGAAAGTGTACCCGCAACCATATCTGAATCATGAACTGGAAATTTCTTGGTCATCTTAAAAGTCCTAGCTCTAGCAGTACTGGTTGCTGGTCCTTGGGACACGCTCCTTCCAACATTACTGTAATAACCCCAATTTTTGGAAAATTTTGAAACCCTCATGAATAGTGATTTTGCAGATTAAGCTGAATGAGAAAACTTTTCATGCCACACTATGTAGGGGTTCTGTTATTGATCTTCTGGGATATTATTAGTACTCTATGTGGTATATAAGTGTATGTAAAGATCGTCAGAATCCAAATTCTGAACACTTTGATTTTTCCCGGAAATCCACTAGATACGGAAAGAATTGAGTATAAGGTAACAGGATAAAAAGGATTTAAATTAAAGGAGTATAAGAGAGGATCATAAAAGGAATTTAATATATTGAGAAAGGTTAAGGAAACCCAAGTAATAAGGTCCCGGGTATGATCCCTCAAACGATAAACGAAAACGAAAGTTAAGCGAACCGTATAACAGATCAGCGGTCATTAGGTAAACAATTAGGAAGTTAATCAAAGGGATTAGAGGGGATGATGTCATCCAACCAATGAGAAGAGGACAAAGAGGGGAGGATGACACCACATGATGACATAAGCATGACATAGGGAGGAAGGAGGTGTGGTTGAATTAGAACCACACAAAGTTTAAGGCTAAAAAGGTAATTAACCAAAACAAAAACAAAACTACATCCACCAAGCCAAAACAAATCATTTTCATCAAAACAAAAATTCTATTTCTCATCACCAAGAACATTGCTCTCGGCTTTTTAATTTTCAAAGGGAAAAATTTTCAAAATCCAAGATTCAAGCTTCCTAAATTGGTAAGATAATTCCCTAGTATTCCTTATGCATAGTTATGGCTATATTATGAGTTTAAGCCACCAATTCATTCTCTATCTTCTCCAAGAAATCAATGAAGAAGACAATGAATAGTGATTTCAAGGTTTTTAACTTGATTTTTCTTGTTTTTCCTTTAATATCCATGCATCCCAAAGACTCCTCAAGGCTTCCTAAGGCTAGCTACTCACACCACTTCAAGGAAGGTATATCATCTCCAAACCCTAGCTTTACTTTGTATATTAGGATGATTTTGGTTGTTATGGTATTAGAGTAGCTTAATGATGGTTGGTTTAGAGTTGGGTTGGAATGGTGGTGAATGAATTGTTGAGATCTTATGATTTGGTTAAAGAATGTAGTATAGTTTAAATTCAAGTTTTAGGATTAAGTAAATTGATTGTAATGAGTTGATTTAGGGCTTTTGTAGTGTGTTATGGATGGGCTTTGGTTGTAAGAATGGATTGGGGTTGAATTGTGGTGGATTTGAAATGGTATAACATTGGGAAATCGCGTAAACATAGCCGTCGTAATGTCCGATTTACTTTAGACTGCTTTTGTTCATAACATTAGGACCCGAGAACCCCCTGCTAGATTTTGACCATTGCCATGTTTAGATAGTTCATGTTACGAACTTCGTTTTGATATGTAGTTTGTTTGATTCCGATGTACGGTTTAGGAGAAACGACCATTTTAAGTAACGGCGTTTCGCGAACGAAACTTTTCCCCTCGCCTTACTTTGAAACATAGGTTAAAGACCAAAAAGGGTTAATTAATGTATGAAACAATTATGGTAAGTGTGTTATGCAGTTGGTAAGACTCTCGCGAAGGAATCGCCTTAAAACTCGTAATGGTTAAATTATTAAAAATGGTGGAGCCGAGGGTACTCGAGTGACTTAAGAGAATCAGTAAGCGCAAAACGAGCGTTAGAGTCTGAGTTGGTTAGAGTATAGATTTACAAGTGACTTTGGTTTAATTCCAACTTACTTGTTGTTTATAGGTTACCAGACTCGTCCCGAGCCATTCGTAACCCCCAGTCGCTCAGGCAAGTTTTCTACCCGTATAACTGTTGTTGTGATGTATATGTGTATATGCATGATCTTGCGATAAATGCATATTTGTTATTAGCAAATTCTTGCGATATATTGGAGCATGCTGATTCGGTATATATGCATGTCTGTTTCATAATCTTGATATATATCTATTGATTCAATTGTTTATAAGTTGCATAATACCTATGCTAGAGATAAGCAGTAGTTGCGTATACCCTTAGTATAGGGGACTCAAAGGTGAACATTTTCTAAAACCGGGAGTCGATGTTCCCGAGTATATTATATATATATATATTTAAATATATATATATATATTGATATAGTTTTCAAAACTATTAATCGAATAAGGTTTATTCGATAACTTTTATTTTATTTAATGAATATTATTACGAATATTCATTCGAGGGCTTATGACTCCTGTTATTTTATTTAATGAATATTATTACGAATATTCATTCGAGGGCTTATGACTCATGTTATTTTATTTAATGAATATTATTACGAATATTCATTCGAGGGCTTATGACTCCTTTTATTTTATTTATTGAATATTATTTGAATATTCATTCGAGGGCTTATGACTCAGTTTATAATGTTTAATGAATATTCATTTGAATATTCATTTGAGGATCTATGACTCCGATTATTTGCTGAGATATATTCTTTATTTTATTAAAGAATAAGGTGTCGATAATCAAACTTATCTTGATTATTCAAAGAAAGATAGTACTTTCGTATAAGTATATCTTTGGTTATTTAATACTCATTTCAAGTATAAGTTTTACAACTTCTACCTCAATTATTTGTATAAAGATTATTCTTTATGGGAATATTATTTAAATAATAATATTCAGATATTTTCTAATATATGGGGACTGATTTACTTTATTAAATCAGCATTACTCCAAACACCCTTTAAAGTGTTTTCGAGTCTTTAAAATGATTTTTAAAAGTTAGAGCGGATCCCAAAACTAAATTTTATATATTTAAGATCTTCCTTTTAAAGGGGATTTAAATACTCGCTCAAAACCAGAGGGATCCGGCTCTGTGGTGTATTTTATATTCGCAACGAGGTTGCTGTTTTGATAAATGAATTGATTACTTACCCAAGGTTCGGGAAGTAAGTCCATCTATTGAGTCGGCATAAGCAACATGGGCTCAGTGGGCGTCCATGATAGTGTAAGTGGCTCAGTGGGAGTCCATCAAATGCGTAAGTGGCTGAGTGGCAGTCCAGCATAAGGTCCTATTGCGACCAGGGTGATGACCAGTGGGGAATTCGTCCATCTACTAGTAGAAAATATTACTTATTGGTATCTTTGCCTGATCAGCAAGATATCAGGTTTATGCCAAAATTCTTTTCCTTTTCAAAATTCATTGGATGTTACAAACTCTGTTCATACTTTACATAACAGAGGTTTCAGGAAATGTTTAAGAGATATATATATATGGATACATATATCGGGACTAAATAAAGTATCTCGTAACTTTATTTCATTCAATAATATTTCAAAGATTAAATCTATTCAAATCTTGTCTTGTAGTCTCATCTATGTGATGAACTTTTGAAACTAATTATAACTTGAACGGTGGTAGTTCGAGTAGTATTCGGAAAAGATATAAGTATATTGGAGTATCTTGTAACTTCATCTTTTAAACTTATATCCAGTATATGATTATCTTGTGCATGTCAAAGATTTTCGGAAAAACGTTGAGACAAGGTTAGATATATGAGATCACCTTGCAACGATATTTTATACAGTTATAAACGGGAACTCTGTGTATATTATACATGTCAGAGGATTTCAAAGATTGTGAAAAGTATATATGTATATATATACTGAATATTTTGCGACTTCATCGCATTAAGATATCAAACTTGGTCCACTTCTTTTGACCAAGGCTTTCATGAGTACTATGAGAATGCTCATATATTGTTAATCATTATACATATTATTTTGGTGGGCTTGTTGCTCACCCTTGCTTTCTTCTTTCATCACACAACAACAGATAGAAAAGATGAACAGGACCAAGCTCCCGATTCGCAAGCGATCAGGAAATGTTCCGCAGTTTCCTATAGGTGTTGATGTCGCTGTAGCTGAGGTAGGAACTACCAATAGGCTAGGCTTTCAACTTTTGATATACCAGACTTATGTATCTTTATCAATTGTAATAATGGCAAAGAAATGTAAATTTATTCAGAAACCCTTTTTAAGGTGTATTGGCTTATAATTGTGGAATAAAATGACTAGTGATTATTTTTGGATATTCATCTCTGAGACTATAACTTGCGGTGTGTGTGTTTATTGTGGGGTCACAGTACAGAGTAGTTGATTGTTTACTAAGATTGGGTGTTATTAAGGGAAATGGAACTCGTGACAACCCGAATCCCCGACCCCGGATTTGGGGGTGTTACAGAAATGGTATCAGAGCTAAGCGTTATAAACCTCAGAGATGATGTAACGTAAAGATAATAAGTTCACTAAGATAATAAGAACTCTTGCCAAGTTCATAGTCGGGCTACCTAACGTAGTACTGACAGTTAAAACCCTTACGGGAACCCTTATAAATATCGTGATAGTAAAATAGTTCGTTCTCGTATAGGGCAGCGGGGCACCGAACCCTGAGGTTCAGGAGCATCAGCATGAGGATGTTTTATTACAAGTTGGAGATCAAATTGTGAATCCGATAGAGTACCCTAATGAGGGACCGGATGAGATTCATATTGAGAATGTTGGGGTTGAGGATGTTATTCCGGAAAGGATTGTGGCTGAGGAGGATCTCATGGAGGATCCTGATGAGAATGAAGAGAGGACCGCTGAGGAATTGATGACCGTAGTCAGGGCGACTACCAGAGCAAGAATGGCCGCGAGGGTGGCACTAGAGGATGAAGAGTTACCAAGGGCACAAAGGTTAATGAGGGCAGAAGGAGTGGGGCCTTCCACGACCCCAATTATACCAGTATCAGACCCTCTTCCAGAGGTTCCTGTAGACATCCATGAGGTTCCACCAATTCCTATTCCTTCCCCTATACAGTGCCCAACACCTACTGAGGAAATGCCACCTTTATCTCCTGCACCATTGTCACCTGATACCGTGCTTGGTTATCCGTTTGGATCTCCTGGGTCTGCGCCACCTGCACCCCATGGACTGCTAGATGCTACCATTCAGGCTTCTCTTATCGCCAATTATCACATGACTTTGGGTGGCCTGTCCGAGGCCCGTAATGTTAGGAGTGATCTGTTAGATCGACTTACTGCACCAAGGATTGAGGGCGGGGTACTTCCGGCAGGATTAGCTCATAGCATGGAAAGGATTGAGGCTACCACTCATGTTACAGCTAGAGGCCATCTTGAGGGTCAGATTGATCCAGCTCTACTTGCAACTATCTTAGACCTCATCACCTCTGTGATGGAGCAGGTTAGGGATGTCGTGCATACCCGCATTTCTTGATCCATGGTAGTGTGCAGAGCCAGAGCAATCAGACAAGGGTTTCATGTAGCACCGCTTTTGGAGGATTAGCCTAAGTTATGAATGATTAGTTTTAATGACTAGATGATTATCTATGGTAGTACTTTTGGGATGGAAGCAATCAGATCACATGATGTAATTCTCTTTAATGTGTTCAGTTGTTGTACCCTCGAACAAATGGTTATGTATATATTCGTTAATCTCAGTTCAGATCAGTTTGTTTATGATAAGATCACATTGTTAATTGCTCTATTAACACTTAAGAGAGTGTCATGAAGTTTATCGAACTTGAGAATTCATAATTAGCAATCGTGCAAGGACTGAACGAGGGAAAGACTTAAGCAAAGTAAGTAAGACAAATATCCGGAGATTCTCAAAAAAAAAAAATTCCAAGTAATATGCCCCCACAAGGAATAAGATTAGGGGCAAACCTTGAATGCGATAATCAGGGAGGTCGCAATTAAGATATAAGGAACCCAGAATATAATAAAGTGGAAAATGAGGATTTTAAATTTAAAGATGACCCCAATTATGGGGAGTAGGAAGAAATATTTAGACTGAGAAAACAGAAGTCGAGTGAGATAGGGAGACCCGAGACGGTACTCCTATACGGAAATTCATGGACCTGTCTAAACAAAACTTATACTATTATCCCCAACCACCACCTTGAGGAAACAATGCGGTGAGAAATTCTTTCAGGACCTTTAACTCGCTAAGCTCTCAGAGTTCCAAGGAACAAGCTGACCCAGTCAAGGCAAGAGCCTGGCTAAAGGAATTATAGGAATCATTTGAGATTCTAAATGATTGACGAATCACAAAAGACTATTTTTGTCACTTACCCTCCTAAGAGAGAAGCCACCCGCTGGTGAAAGGCCAAGGAAGGCACGGAGCAAGAGATTATAATAAACCGATTTAAGTTCAGTCAATTGTTTTTAGGAAAGTACTTCCCAAGGTTATGGAGATAGTGTAAAAGCTTTAATGCCAGAACTAAGGCAGACGAGTATGATGAATTATGAATCTAAGTTGTAAAAGTTGTCAAGATTCGTTCTGAGGACACGAATCCAGAATGATGGGATGTTTGAAATCAATGCTTATGTTGTGTTGGTTCATGAAATAATGATAAGAGAAAGGAAAATAAAAAGAAACTGATGTGGAAAGGAATAGAAAGGCAATAGAGTTTGAGGAATGATAAGGGAGTTGGGTATGAGGAAACCCTAAAGACTCGTAGTAATGGAAATAGAAAAGTATGTAATCATCAGGATGAGGGTGATTCACCATGAGTTAAAATTGATGGTTGAAGGCATAAGAGATACATATATTTTATCCCCTTTAAGTTGGGAGGATTCGGGGAAACCTTGAGATAGTTCGAAGGATAAATAACGAGACGCGGATAGACCGAGGAGTCAAGAAAGTAAGAAATTAGGAAAATTGGATGAAGGAAGTGACCTTCAAGAATGTGAAGTGTAAGACCAGGGGCATGATACCCAGAAAGGGAGACGCCGGGTATGAAAGATATCCCAATATTGAGATGACTGTTGAGATAAACAACAAAAGTAAATAAGGATTTATTAAGAAGAAGTTCACGTTGAACACGACCAATATCTTCCAGAACATCCATGTGATCATTACCAAATCAGGAAAGAAAAGCGGATAACCATTTTTATCTTTTGGAGGCCATGTTGATTGACCTTAACTTGAATAAGGATGCTATTGTGAAATTCGGTATAGACTATCGAGGTGGAAATGATTGAATAAGATACCCTTATCAGGGATATATGACTTTATTTATCCATGTAAGGATGCAAGTACCTTTTTAAAGGTGGAATTAAGGATATAACCTCAATAACTTGAGATGAACCCTAGGGGAATGTAAAAGGGTTGGCATTTCGCCCTTAATAGGGACAGCATGAGTTTTGACAATATGAATTGGAAAAGATTAAGGTAACAACAACCTTTAAGGATCAGTGGAGAAATTTTCAGAAGTATATAGACAATGATTCTGGTATTAGTAAATGGTATCTTGATATGCCCTGTGCCTAGGGTGTACCTGCTGAAGGATTTAAGGATAACCTTAGAGGTTTTATAAGGAGAAAGGTAATATTCAAAGTTCTCAAGAATAGAGATTCTGATGAAGGAAATATGACGTAATTATAATAATGCCAGGTGGGCACGTGTTGAACCATGAGAAAGTATAGATCAACCCAATGAAGGTCGAGATTGGTGAAAACAAGAAGGACCCAAGATAAGAGACGTCCTAAGTATGCACGAGAGTCAGTCGTGACAATGTTCACATCTAAAGACTAAGGCAATGACTTATGGAAAAATGGTGATTTTTTTTCTCTCACCGGGATTTAAGAAAAGCATTTTCACATAAACAGTGATTGAAATGAGGTAGAAAATTTAGTTGGAGGTGGTTAAAATGATATTGATTATAAGGAAATTTTACTATCACGAAAGGCCAAAGAGGTGGCCGAGACTTTAAATGTAAGAGGATAATTATAGGCGCTCGTGCGAGAGGAATACAGTGATGATGGTTGAAGCCAGGAAGGTTGTATTACGGTTCGGAAGATTGACATTCCTTCTGATGACTGTGCAATACTCAACCGTAATAGTAGTTGGGTAAAGGTTTAATTCGTGTAATCGCCATGAGCGGGCTATCTATCTTAGAAGGTCCTATCTTGAGAATAAGCCAGGACCATATTTCAAAAAGGACTAAACAAACCTTTGAGTTAAGTCTTCTATTGAAGGCATATGATTAAGAATGGTATTAACCTGCTATCGTTGCTTTGATTGAAACTCTTCTGCAATTTTATCTGCTTCATGTCATGTATGTATGTCAGGATCAGGAGTGTTCTTCATGAATCATGAATGGTGATTATGCTACCTCCTTAGAAGGATTTGATACGATATGTATGGACTCCGTATGGTTAGCTATTAAGACTTCATGGAAAACGAATGACTACAGTAGGTCAACGGTGGACCATAGTAATGCAGGAATGATTCTGCGAGTAATGAGCCGATTAATTACAAATGTGAGAGTTGTATTGGAATGGATGTTGAGATTGAGTACCACTAATCGGGTTGTGGTGATGTATAAGTTATCATTGATAGACTAATTGAGTCGATTATCTACCTATTGAATATTTATTCCTTCTTATGAGTAGAGAACTATATTACTATACGAGGAAGGTTGCAGTGCAAGCATAGAATTCTAGTAACGATGATGTCTAGAATGAGATTCCAGATTCGATTTTCGATGTCGAGGGAGTTTCAGAGGTGATCGTGTATAAGCTCGAGGAAGAGTATGGGTCCATAGAATGATGGACGGAATAGCGAAAATATTTAGGCAGGTGAAATACGATGCTATAATACTTGATGTTGATATAAATACACATATGTTTTGTTCTCCTATGACAAACCGCTATAGTTCAGAGGTAGGTTCCAAGCCAGATATTTTGTGGCAGTATATTTTTTTCATATATGCAATTCTCTTCAGTTCGTTCTTTTCTCTTCTTTTCATTTCATATAAGCTGAGAAGAACAACCCTTCCAGAAGGGGAGTTATTGCCGAATGACTATCTATCTGTGTGATAGAAGCCTAGTAGGATACCATCTATTGTTTAATTGCTTGTCAAGTACTAAAGGCTGGCCACCTTCTGTACTAACTATGCGATATAACAAGTGTTCCTGATCATAGTGATCTCTCAATAAATTCTTTTACTTCTATATGAAGGATTAAGCTTTCGAAGATAGAAGCAGCTGAAAAAGGAGTAGTAAAGTTGTAGTGGTATTCGGAATGGAAACACATTCGTGATACTAAGGTTGACGAGGTTATTAAAAGGTTATAGAACGCTAACGAGCAAAAGTATAACCAGTATAATATTAGGAATGGAAGGTGGTAGAGATTTCGAACTCGAAAAGAATGGGTATTTAGAAGCAAAAGCTCTAATGCTAAAAGCTATAGTGAGAGTCTGTGCAATAGACTTGAAAGAAATAGGAATGATCACTTAACACGGATTGAGTTTTCTTACGACAATAGATCATATGTCAGTATTGAGGTATCGCCTTATGAGATCCTTGAGGGAAGACAATGTCGATCTCCTTTATGTTAGGATGAAGTTGTAGAGCGCAAGATGCTCGGACCCGCAGTGGTCCAAAGGACCAGGGATATAATAGATCTAATCAGAGGACGACTGGTAGTAACCCAAGATGGACATAAGAGGTATGCTGATTTGACTCAAAAGGACAAAGAGTATGAAATAGGGGACCTAGTAATGTTATAGGTATCCCTTGGAAAGGATTGATGAGGTTCGGAAAGAAAGGAAAGCTAAGTCTACAATTTGTTGGACCCTTGGATATATTAAGACGTTTTAGGAAGTTAGCATATGAGCTAGCCCTACCCCCGAACATGTAGCAAGTCATAACGTGTTCCATGTATCAATGTTAAGGAAGTATAATTCGGATGCCAGATAAATAGGGGCATATGAGCACATAGACAAGCAACCTGACGTAACCTATATGGAGCAACCAGGAAGGGTTATAGAGTAAAAAGGAACAAGTGCATAGGAGAAGGGTTATCAAACTATTCAGAGTTTGATGGAAGAACCACAATGTGGGAAAATTTACTCGAGAGTTAGAAAGTGCAATGCTAAGAGAGTATCCCTATTCATTTTCTATCTGATTCCGGGACAAAATCCTTTTAAGGAGGGGAGACTGTAATAACCCCAATTTTTGGAAAATTTTGAAACCCTCATGAATAGTGATTTTGCAGATTATGCTGAATGAGAAAACTTTTCATGCCACACTATGTAGGGGTTCTGTTATTGATCTTCTGGGATATTATTAGTAATCTATGTGGTATATAAGTGTATGTAAAGATCGTCAGAATCCAAATTCTGAACACTTTGATTTTTCCCGGAAATCCACTAGATACGGAAAGAATTGAGTATAAGGTAACAGGATAAAAAGGATTTAAATTAAAGGAGTATAAGAGAGGATCATAAAAGGAATTTAATATATTGAGGAAGGTTAAGGAAACCTAAGTAATAAGATCCCGGGTATGATCCCTCAAACGATAAACGAAAACGAAAGTTAAGCGAACCGTATAACAGATCAGCGGTCATTAGGCAAACAATTAGGAAGTTAATCAAAGGGATTAGAGGGGATGATGTCATCCAACCAATGAGAAGAGGACAAAGAGGGGAGGATGACACCACATGATGACATAAGCATGACATAGGGAGGAAGGAGGTGTGGTTGAATTAGAACCACACAAAGTTCAAGGCTAAAAAGGTAATTAACCAAAACAAAAACAAAACTACATCCACCAAGCCAAAACAAATCATTTTCATTAAAACAAAAATTCTATTTCTCATCACCAAGAATATTGCTCTCGGCTTTTTACATTTTCAAAGGGAAAAATTTTCAAAATCCAAGATTCAAGCTTCCTAAATTGGTAAGATAATTCCCTAGTATTCCTTATGCATAGTTATGGCTATATTATGAGTTTAAGCCACCAATTCATTCTCTATCTTCTCCAAGAAATCAATGAAGAAGATAATGAATAGTGATTTCAAGGTTTTTAACTTGATTTTTCTTGTTTTTCCTTTAAGATCCAAGCATCCCTAATACTCCTCAAGGCTTCCTAAGGCTTCCTAGCTACTCACACAACTTCAAGGAAGGTATAACATCTCCAAACCCTAGCTTTACTTTGTATATTAGGATGATTTTGTTTGTTATGGTATTAGAGTAGCTTAATGATGGTTGGTTTAGAGTTGGGTTGGAATGGTGGTGAATGAATTGTTGAGATCTTATGATTTGGTTAAAGAATGTAGTATTGTTTAAATTCAAGTTTTAGGATTAAGTAAATTGATTATAATAAGTTGATTTGGGGCTGTTATAGTGTGTTATGGATGGGCTTTGGTTGTAAGAATGGATTGGGGTTGAATTGTGGTGGATTTGAAATGGTATAAAATTGGGAAATCGCATAAATATAGCCGTCATAATGTCCGATTTACTTTAGACTGCTTTTGTTCATAACATTAGGACCCGAGAACCCCCTGCTAGATTTTGACCATTGCCATTTTTAGATAGTTCATGTTACGAGCTTCGTTTTGATATGTAGTTCGTTTGATTCCGATGTACGGTTTAGGAGAAACGACCGTTTTAAGTAACGGCGTTTCGCGAACGAAACTTTTCCCCTCGCCTTACTTTGAAACATAGGTTAAAGACCAAAAAGGGTTAATTAATGTATGAAACAATTATGGTAAGTGTGTTATGCAGTTGGTAAGACTCTCGCGAAGGAATCTCCTTAAAACTCGTAATGGTTAAATTATTAAAAATGGTGGAGCCGAGGGTACTCGAGTGACTTAAGAGAATCAGTAAGCACAAAACAAGCGTTAGAGTCTGAGTTGGTTAGAGTATAGATTTACAAGTGACTTTGGTTTAATTCCAACTTACTTGTTGTTTATAGGTTACCAGACTCGTCCCGAGCCATTCGTAACCTCCAGTCGCTCAGGCAAGTTTTCTACCCGTATAACTGTTGTTGTGATGTATATGTGTATATGCATGATCTTGCGATAAATGCATATTTGTTATTAGCAAATTCTTGCGATATATTGGAGCATGCTGATTCGGTATATATGCATGTCTATTTCATAATCTTGATATATATCTGTTGATTCAATTGCTTATAAGTTGCATAATACCTATGCTAGAGATAAGCAGTAGTTGCGTATACCCTTAGTATAGGGGACTCAAAGGTGAACATTTTCTAAAACCGGGAGTCGATGTTCCCGAGTATATTATATATATATATATATATTTAAATATATATATATATATTGATATAGTTTTCAAAACTATTAATCGAATAAGGTTTATTCGATAACTTTTATTTTATTTAATGAATATTATTACGAATATTCATTCGAGGGCTTATGACTCCTGTTATTTTATTTAAAGAATATTATTACGAATATTCATTCGAGGGCTTATGACTCCTGTTATTTTATTTAATGAATATTATTACGAATATTCATTCGAGGGCTTATGACTCCTTTTATTTTATTTATTGAATATTATTTGAATATTCATTCGAGGGCTTATGACTCAGTTTATATTGTTTAATGAATATTATTTGAATATTCATTTGAGGATCTATGACTCCGATTATTTGCTGAGATATATTCTTTATTTTATTAAAGAATAAGGTGTCGATAATCAAACTTATCTTGATTATTCAAAGAAAGATAGTACTTTCGTATATGTATATCTTTGGTTATTTAATACTCATTTCAAGTATAAGTTTTACAACTTCTACCTCAATTATTTGTATAAAGATTATTCTTTATGGGAATATTATTTAAATAATAATATTCAGATATTTTCTAATATATGGGGACTGATTTACTTTATTAAATCAGCATTACACCAAACACCCTTTAAAGTATTTTCGAGTCTTTAAAATGATTTTTAAAAGTTAGAGCGGATCCCAAAACTCAATTTTATATATTTAAGATCTTTCTTTTAAAGGGGATTTAAATAGTTGCTCAAAACCAGAGGGATCCGGCTCTGTGGTGTATTTTATATTCGCAACGAGGTTGCTGTTTTGATAAATGAATTGATTACTTACCCAAGGTTCGAGAAGTTAGTCCATCTATTGAGTCGGCATAAGCAACATGGGCTCATTGGGCGTCCATGATAGTGTAAGTGGCTCAGTGGGAGTCCATCAAATGCGTAAGTGGCTGAGTGGCAGTCCAACATAAGGTCCTATTGCGACCAGGGTGATGACCAGTGGGGAATTCGTCCATATTATTTCATTCAATAATATTTCAAAGATTAAATCTATTCAAATCTTGTCTTGTAGTCTCATCTATGTGATGAACTTTTGAAACTATTTATAGCTTGAACGGTGGTAGTTCGAGTAGTATTCGGAAAATATATAAGTATATTGGAGTATCTTGTAACTTCATCTTTTAAACATATATCCAGTATATGATTATCTTGTGCATGTCAAAGATTTTCGGAAAAACGTTGAGACAAGGTTAGATATATGAGATCACCTTGCAACGATATTTTATACAGTTATAAACGGGAACTCTGTGTATATTATACATGTCAGAGGATTTCAAAGATTGTGAAAAGTATATATGTATATATATACTGAATATTTTGCGACTTCATCGCATTAAGATATCAAACTTGGTCCACTTCTTTTGACCAAGGCTTTCATGAGTACTATGAGAATGCTCATATATTGTTAATTATTATATATATTATTTTGGTGGGCTTGTTGCTCACCCTTGCTTTCTTCTTTCATCACACAACAACAGATAGAAAAGATGAACAGGACCAAGCTCCCGATTCGCAAGCGATCAGGAAATGTTCCACAGTTTCCTATAGGTGTTGATGTCGCTGTAGCTGAGGTAGGAACTACCAATAGGCTAGGCTTTCAACTTTTGATATACCAGACTTATGTATCTTTATCAATTGTAATAATGGCAAAGAAATGTAAATTTATTCAGAAACCCTTTTTAAGGTGTATTGTCTTATAATTGTGGAATAAAACGACTTGTGATTATTTTTGGATATTCATCTCTGAGACTATAACTTGTGGTGTGTGTGTTTATTGTGGGGTCACAGTACAGAGTAGTTGATTGTTTACTAAGATTGGGTGTTATTAAGGGAAATGGAACTCGTGACAACCCGAATCCCCGACCCCGGATTTGGGGGTGTTACAATTACCTTGGGTCACTGACTTGCAATTCCTAGCTATGTGTCCCACTTTGCCGCAACTAAAACAAGTGACTCCTTGAATCTCAGACTTACACTCCGTGGAATAATGACCTTTCTGCCCACACTTAAAACAGTTGATATTTTCTCGACACTGTCCAGTATGCTTCTTCCCACATATCTTACAATCAACTACTGGTTTACTAACCCTCGTCGGGGCAGAATTAACTGAAGTAGTACTGGGTATAACCTGGGGAAAATTCTGCGTCTTGAACCTCTTATTCTTACTCTTTCCAAACCAACGCTGGAACTTTCGACTTGCTATTCCTGATTCTGACCTAGCAGGTCCACTTTCAAATTTCTTCTTCTTCTCACCCTGCTCCTTTGCAGCTAACCTCTGATCACTCTCTATCACTAGGGCAGCCTGAACTACCGAAGTATATGTCTTGAGTTGTAAAGCTACAACTCCACTCCTTATTTCTGGCTTCAACCCTTGTTGAAACCACTTCACTCGTTGAGCTTCCGAACTCACATATTCCGGTTCTATACGGGCCAACTCCGTAAACTTCGCTTCATATTCTATAACACTCCTATCTCCTTGTTTCAATTCCAAAAATTTCATCTCCACTTAACTCTGGAGACAGTCCGAAAAGTATTTCTCCAAAAACAACTACGTGAATCTGGCCCATGGAACAGGACCTTCTCCTTCTAGGCTCGTGTAGATTCCCACCAATAATTCGAATCATTCCTCAGAAAATAACTAGCATAATCCGTCTTTAAATCCTCAGTCACCTTTGTGAGCGCAAATGCCTTTTCCATCTCTTTTAACCATATCCTGGCAGCAACAGGATCTACTTCTCCTTTAAACTCTGGGGGCTTTACTACCTGAAAAGACTTGAAACTAACACCCTGATTGGTCCCCTTCATCTCACTCTGCTGCTGGATTTATAGTTGCTGCTGTTGGATTTGATGTTGTTGTTGTATGAGTTGTTGTTGCTGTTGTTGTTGCAATTGTTGTTGCTGCTGCTGGAATTGTTGTTGCTGTTGGGCCAGCTGTGTAGACTGCTGACGTAACAAATTCATCAATTCACTCATGGAAGGATCCCCAGCAGATCCGTTATTGGGTTGAGAGTTTCTCTTTAGTGGCATCTCCTGAAACATAACAGTCATATATAAGAAAATGGATTGCTCCAGGTAGTTTATATTCATGCATCAGGAAAGTGTTGCCACTAAGACAATATCCTCATCCCCAGTTTAATTGGATCCATCCTGAGTGAATGATTATAATCTAAAAATGCCAGCAACAGAAGCAACAATAATAATAACAACAATAATAGCAACGCACAATATATATAAAAGCTGAACAATGGAATAAAGCAGCTACAATACAATAACAACCAGGATCCAACTAGTACAACGGGAAATCCAACTGAAAAGAAGCCATCTGAATACACACCAAAATCGGCTGTCATAGCAGCCCTGCTTACTACAACCTATCACAACATAATATACATATACAAAGTAAACAACTACAGAACTCCTGGAAGTCAACTCTGAGCTCTGTATCTCTCTGCTGCACCCCTTGTCTAGCCACTACCACCGCCACCAATGGAACCTAGCTCAAATACTAGCCAGTTTACTAGGTCCTGATACTGCACAGTTCTGAACTCTGAGCTAATGAAATGGTCAACGGATCTAGCCCTCTCAACAGCCATCTGGGTCAATGCTCACACATGGCCCCGCACTTCAGGGGAAGGGGCAGAAATGCCCTGGAAAGGTGCAATAGGTATTTGATCAAACTGAGCAGCCAATCCCGGACTCTGATCTCTGATAAAGGAAGTATTCACCGCTCGGTGAACATGGTAAGGGATCGGTGAAGAAGTACCACTAGGGGCCGCAGGAGGTACTAGAGGTCTCATCAAGGAAGAATTGGGAACACAGTCGGGAGGGAAATCCCTAACGGCAAACACAGACCTACGTACCCAATGGGGACAAGTACCAGGTCCAGGGATGTCTCTCGGCACAAAGGAAGGAACTGGTGGACGAGGCATTGGGGTCTCCTCGGCAACAACATCCAGGGTCCTCTTAGAATCTGAGCTATCCGAGTTAGAGGGATTCTCCCGAGATGGAGAACTCGAAATTGCAATAAGCCGCTGTCAACATAATAAATATACAGGGAAGACACAACCAGGTCAAGGCAATTCTATCAAAGCTTTTAATAGATGCCAGGGTAACACAGTCGGAACCCTCAACTGACTCTAAAGGTTTGCTCTTCTATA